>NC_072739.1:157253778-157402550 GCF_026930045.1 Uloborus diversus
GTGTCCAAGGGGAGGGTTTTAGGGGTTAAACCCCTCCCTTGGAGAAAAATAAGCAAAATGAAGAATATGTATATTTGACTTAAATTTACGTTAATGAGAAAGTTTGCGTTCAGCGTTTTTATTTTATTTTAATTTTCTCTCTGAAGTTTTTTGCGATTTACAACTGCTAAAGCCTTACAAACTGATGTAATATTTCGGAAAAAGTATCTCGGACGAACCGCTGAATGATCTACCAATGCAAAGAAAGAATATTGCTTATTGTAAGGAGCTAATGGTGAATTTGGCATATGTTACATCTATGAAGATGCATTAGTGATTGTGCTTGGCTATGTAATTTGCATCTGCAAAGAGCTCTTTCTTGTTTAATTTATTAAGCATTATTTCAGAACATAACAACCTGATATACATTCAACATTATAAAAGAATTTGTGAAGAGTTTTTAATGCTCATTGCAATATACTACATAGTAAACAGATTTAATTAAAAAGAAGCAAGCAAAGTTTGATTAAAGCGAATCTGTGAAACGAAGGAATACTTTGGTAACTTGTACAGCTAGAGGTATCCTTCAAGAATACAGCAGTCCTTACATGTGAAATAAATGCCATACTGGGATTGGCAATTTGTCGTAAAACTAAAAGCAGTAAGGGGGTTGAATTCTCCCCTCCCCTACTGGTAAGATTAAAACCCCTCCCTTTATGAAAATCTGGGCACGGGCCTGTGTGTATCTGTAACGTGCCATTGTCATATGATGTATTGTTTTAGACTGAGTGTGAATATTTATACCATATAAAAAGGTAGGTTCTTTATTTTAGAATTCAAGAAAAACCTCTCACTTCCAAAATTCTTTGTTTTTACAAGTCCTTGAGGGGTTCTTGTAGTTTTTAACTTTATTTTTACTGTATGTAAATTAATTTTACAGAAATAGTACGGTTATTTTGTTCTAAAAGTTAATTCTTATCGATGCCACGAATTATTTAGACATTAACGTGCCTCCTTTAGGTACTGAGTTTTATGTTAACAATTGAAAGTTCTTTCGGTTGTACTCTTAAAAATGCTGAATTTTATTAATAAATCTGCACAATAATGGTGCATATTTCACACTTAAAACTGTGTCATTATTGTACACTGAATGGAAGGAGCCACCCTTGGGTGTCTCCATGAAAATATACATAACTGTGACCATACTCCGACTGTAATGTATATTAACAGTCGGAGGGATAACGGACCGAGCGGAGCGAGGTCCTGGCGAGCCAGAGGTCTCATAGTACTTTCGTAATGAGACCGAGGCAGGGCCGGCGAGCCGAGGTCTCATTACGAAAGTACTATGAGACCGAGGGCTCGTATCCCGGAGAAATGATGAAAAAAAATTAATGCATTAATTTCGACTTGTAATTAATACAATAATTTATTTCATTGTATTTTAATATGTTTACAAAAAACCCCGGCCCTGTACATTTTTGAAGCATATATTCGTGATGTTTTTTGTTGTGCTTTTATGTTGTTTTTATATATATTGTGTTCTGAAGTGCTTTGATCATGCTTTTTTATCTGATTTTTTCCTGTTGGCGCTAAAAAAGCATCGCTAAGAACGATGTATGACATATGTCGTCATACATCGCTTTCTCGGCGCCAACAGGAAAATGTCGCCAAGGGTGGGGTATATCACATCAGTTCCGGATTGGACCCACTCTCTTTCAACACTTTGGTAAATTATTTCAAGGGAATTTTTTATAGAATTTTATTCATATGGCTTGATGCAGAATAGGATTCTACATATAATGCTCTAATAAACAAAAAACTGCAATTTTTGGACCTACCTTTGTCTGACTCTGAGGTACAGATTTGTTGATAATCAGAAGGAACAAATGGGAATACTTTTTTGAGTGATTTAAAATGATCAATGCATACACAACCTGTTAAAATGTAATTGTATTGTATTATTGACTGATACTATTTTTAACTAATTTCTTTTATTTCATTTGATGTATTCTTTGGGAGGATCCTAAATTGGTGAGTTTTTTTTTTTTACTTAAGCATATTATCTGAACTCTAACGGTAAATTTTCAAAAAATGTCATTAGGATCTCAGGAATAGAAGGGGAAAAAATTATTTTATTCTTTTTCTGATTATTATTTTTATTTTATTTTTTGTAGGGTTCTTTTCCGCAATCTCACAAGCTTTAAAATATCACAAGAGTAAAAGTTATTTTAAAATTTTCGGTTTAGGTTCTGAAAGTATGTTTATATTTTTTGAAATTGAATGGAAGTACATAAAGAAAATAAGCATGTGGCCAACTAGAGGAGATTTGGGTCTTTTAAGGTCCCTCCACAAAATTTCAATTAATTAAAACTGAATCTTCAAAATTCTCAATTGGACCTTTCACTAACTTATTAACACTAAGGCAAGACGGAAAATTAATATATATTAGTGTATTACTCTAAGTTCAAATTTTGAAATTTCACAAAATTATTTGATTTTACATTTTATATTTTTAATTCATAAAAATTGATACATTCTGGACAGACCCTTCATGAATTGCAATGACAGTCCTTTTACTGCTGAATTTTTAAGGAGTCAAATTACATTTCAAAATGAGTGATGACTGATCCCAAAGTAAAATAACTTAGTAAATGTATCAAATAAATTTATCTATGCCTTTTTTTACTTGTAAGTTTTTTTTTTTTTTTTTTAAATAAAACTTTCTGATGCATATTTATTAAGTTGCTACATTTTGCTAGTCTTTTTGTGATGGTTACATCCCTCATTTCTGCAATCACTGACATAGTTTTTTTTAAGGGGGGGGGGAGCTTTTCAAATACAGTAGAACCTTGATTAACTGAGCTCCGAATAACGGAGGTTTCTGTTAATTGAGCCGATAATGAAGCCTACTTTTTGTAGATAGGTATGTCCTGAGAAAGATAAGACGTTTCATTTCTCTGTTGTTCAGGTTTTTTATGCCTTTTTTTAAAAACAAGAATGTACATTAATAAAATGGTGAATTTTTTATTAAAAAATAAAAATATTTTTCGGAAATTCCTGTTTTTTTTCTGTATCAAATTCGATATTGTAAAAGTATTTAATTGAATTTTTAAAACTCACTACAAGTTATTTCCACTTTTAGTTTTTTAACTGTAAAACATTCCTTTTTATACGTTCATTTTCAACTTTTAAAAATATATTTTTTTTTTTTTACTGATACTTTTTGAAATTTGCTATCCTGACAAGTTTTTGTGCAAAGTTTCTATTAACCGAGATTTCCGATAACCGAAGCACTAGCAGTCCCAATTAGCTCGGGCAATCAAGGTCCTACTGTACAATTTTTAGCAATTCCATCATAATTAAAGTAACCTTTTCTATTTGGCAAAACTTTTCCTGTTGAACAAAAACACAAAGTTGAAATACAAAGATTTTTTTTTTTTTTTGAGCAATCACGATTGCTTATTGCTTTTACTTGACTGTTTTTGGCGTCCTATCATTTTATTTTCTCGCCAGCACCCTTCGCACCATCACCGTCGACGGGCTCCTCACGATGCTGCTCCTATAGCGAAAACCGTCTCCAGGTTGCATCCATGTCCTACACACACGCGCATACATACACAACTATACACACACACACACAAATACATACACCTACACACAAACACATACACACATGCGCATACATACACAACTACACACACACACAAATACATACACCTACACACAAACACATACACACACAAACACATACACACACAAACACATACACACACTCAAACACATACATACACATACACGCATACATACAGACGCAAACACACATGCCTACATGCACACACATACTCGTGATTGTGAAAAACATAATTTGAATTCCAGATGTCAAAATTCAAGTTGATTTTTAATTTTTTTCTTTTTTTTCTTGTATTCTGAGATGTAGTATTAATTGTATTCTTTGTGTGTAAAAATCCAAGTAATACTTACTGATTAATTTGAATGCAGTGGTAGGAATGGAAACAATGCAACATTAGATAAAGTTTTGGCTACTGGAATCACAGACACAAACGAGCAAGAATATAAAAATCATGGACTCTGGGTTACTGTTCCTGGATGTGTTGCTGGAATGTTCAACATCATCAAACATTTTGGCTCTGGGAAAGTATGTTTAAGATTTTTTTTTTTATGTTTCATAGAATTTTTCTATTAAATCTAAAATAGGACCTGTTTCTCCTTTAAAGTCTATGGTTTTCTCTTTTGATTATTTGAGTAGATTTAAAATAGTGTGAAACCTTAAGAAATACCTTTGTTCTGAAGAATAAAAGATTATACAATGAAACCTGTGTATAACGATACTGTCTATAACAATTTTTTTTTTGGCCCCATCGCAATGTTAGCATGAATAATCAAACTGTCTATAAGGATAACTTGTCTATTACGATATTTTTTTTAGATCCCAACTGTATCGTTGTTGACAGGTTTTACTGTAATATACATCGTCAATAAGCACAAATTTGCAGGAAACTGCGAACACGTGTTTCAGAATTACAAACAACCCCTTTTTTGATGAGAAAAGAGTGAGCTTATGGATCAAAAGACGTCCTTTAAAAGCTTTGTCCAATGTGAAAATTAGTTATTAGAGTCACGTGTTATTTTGATTATGATTCTGTGCTTGTTTTGGTTATATTTCCTGCTCCAATTCATCCCTGACACACACATATATAGATATATGTATACATAACTGTACATCTGTTTGGTTTTTGAGGAAAAAATCGCAGAAATAATTGGTAACAACTTAAAAAGCTAGATTATAACTTGTATTCAAATTTCATGAAAGGCTTTTATTTGTAAGCATTTTATTTTCTTTGCAAAAAAATATTTGAAATCATGAATTCCTCTTGAGGTCTGTCTCTCACAGCAACATTCCAGGATGCAACGGCACCCAGTTTGGGAGCCTCTTTCTTATTGTATAGTTCTCTTTGAAAGCAGTAAATTGTTATGTTTTGATTTACATTGTTGTCTGAGAGCAACACTAAGACATCTAATCCCAGAAATGACACTAAGATATCCAACTGTTGCTCTGAGGGGACGATATGAAGTAGACTTAAATTTTGTAAACTAAAACTTTTACTTTTTTTTTGTTCCCTTGGCATTTGAAGCTTTTATAAGAAACAATTTGTTCATTATTTTGACAAGCTTATGACATGTGCTCAAGAAGTTGTCAAAAAGTTCAGGAGCCTCAGAAATCTGAGATCCCATTTGTATCATAATTATGAACCTTTTTCTTCTTATTCACAAGGATGCAGTTGGCTTCTTTTTTTCATGGAATATCATTACCATTTTGAGCAAACCCCACTCTGTTTACCTAAAAGACTAAAATGGTGAATAAAAAACAGTTTGAAAAATTACTCATAGAATTTCCTTCTCTTGAAGTCTCTTATGCTTTCTGAGAATGTAATTAGGTGACCTCTTTTATAGTTCCAAGATTAATTATACTGTTAAAGGAAGTCGTGTAACCGTTCTTTCATTCTTTACCTTTCAAGATATGCAATATATTTGTAAATAATTAATGCTGGTTGTAAGCTGCATGTGTTAAAAAGGAATAGAAAAGTAGACTAAAATTTGTCGAAGTTATAAAAAAAAATTGTACACAGGTGAAAAATTTAAAAATGTTTCATTAAAAATCATCACTTTTTTTTTTAATTGTCGAAGTTATAAAAAAAAATTGTACACAGGTTGTGCTAAAAGGCAAGTGAAATAAATAATCAATGGAAGTAAAGCTAAATCATCAAAAACGTACTGAAAGTAATATAATTAAGGTTGCTGTTGATTCTTTCCATTGTGTGAAACTATAATTGCTAAGAATTGTCTGTCCTGCAGACCGTGCAAAATATTCAGAAATTTGCTGCTGCGTCAGCTTCCATTGCCTCTGAATGTGAATACTCAAACTCTGACATGAATTTATGCTTATTCATTATAATAATGATGTTATTAATTTTCTGCCCATGATTCCATTATACTAGTTTTTCTTCTTTTTAAATCTGTTTTAAATGTTTATCAATTTAAAGTATCTTTCATGATTAAAATTATATTAAAATTAAAAAAAAATCAATAATAATAATAATGTACTTATTTCAAGGTTAAAAAACTATTATATTCATAAACATCCGCTGTTAATCAAGTGTGAAGAAATTTTGACCTACTTTGTTTTAAGCTAACTCTTTTTTAAGCGTTTCAACTTACAGTCCTTTTGACATTGAAAAACCTTTTCGTTCATTTTAGAAGATTAATTCAATTAATTAAACATTCAAGTAAACTGATTTTTAAAAAGCACTGAAAGTCATGCTTGGGGTGCATTATCATAAAAACCAATTTTTAAAATGCTTAAGGCACTGTAATCATTATTTCCATTTGTTAAAGCAGAAAACACAATAGCGAACAACGTCTTCATTCAGAAAGTAATCCAAATTAAGAAGGGAAACTTGAATATTTCTCTGATGGAGTGGGAGAAACTTTCAGAACGTGAGTTAAAGCTGGAATGCAGCCGAGTTCTGGAAGAATGCTTAGAGCTGTTAATAGATCTTACAGTGTTTAGCTAATATTACATAAAAATTAAAGGGTTCTTGATAAATGTATAGTAGAAGTGAGTGTTCTTTAAAAAATATACTTACTCCATCATTTCATGTTCTATTTTTGTTTTAATGTTAAATAGTTATTATAAGTCAGAAATGTAATTTTTAAAGTTGTTTAAAAACAGTTAACAATTTCAATGTGTTGACACGTGTTTTGGCATTATGCGGAATGCCTTTTTCAATGCAAAAGAAACGAGTTACATCCGACAAAAAGCTTCTGTCGAATGTCTTTTTATCCATAAGCTCATTTCTTTTGCATTGAAAAAGGGATTATTTTTAATGCCGAAATATGTGTCTGCAGTAACTGCAATTTGTGCTTTTTGACATTGTTTGTTCTTATTTTACTTTTTATGCACAAAGGTATTTATTTAACTTAATTTAAATGTTGTTTATTTGCTTCAATAACGCTCTTTTAAAATATTTCTTTATTGTTTAGTTATCAATGGCCGAAATTCTCGCACCAGCTATAAAGCTTGCTGAAGAAGGAGTAGCTACACCAGTTAAAAGCTCTATTATGTGGAATGTAGAGAAAGATATGTTCCAGAATTCTAGGAATGCAGAAGATATATTAAATGGCTGTAAAGCTCCTACACCGGGTGAAATACTATATAATCCAAAACTAGCTAAGTGCTTGAGGGTAAGAATTTCTTTTAATTGTACATTTAGAAACATTCTTTAAATAGTTTTTTTTTTTTTTGAAGCTCTCAAAGTGCTTAATTTCAGCAACCTGTTATAAAAAGGCTCTTCAAAGTGCATTCTTTTTGAAGGAAAATTCTTAATTATTTTTATATGCCTATTTACTCTAAATTTTCTTCTAAAATTTGTATTCCCCTTCCAAAACCAACAGTATTTCTCTTTTGATGAAATGTTTCTTCATTTCTAAGGAACACTACACATCTTTTTTCAAGGTTTTATTGGCAAAATAATGCAAAATTTTGTAAATTGATATTTGGCCATTCCACAGAAAATGATCATTTTGTCTTGCACGTGATACCTCACATATTTCATTAAAAATAATACTTTTAAATATTAATTAACAAATTGTTTCTGCTTAACAAAATACAAACTTATGTGTGATTTCTTAAGCTAAAAATTACAGTTTTACCCTTTAAACTTATTAGTTTTTAATAAAACATATGGAGCATAACGTGCCGAACAAAGGGTTGACTTTTTCGTGGATAAGCACTATTGGATAAGTATTCGTAACAAATTGACTTTGTATAAACATATAATATACAAACTCTTGGATTTCTGTAATTTTGTTTCAGGAATTGAATTTTCCCTCTTTTTTCAGCCATTTCTCAAAATTTATTTATTTATTATTCTAAAATATTTCATCTAATGACCTTGCTAGGAAAGTTTCTGATACTCTTTTTGTTAATCCTGAACCAGCAATTGAGATTTCAAAGAATCTTTTTTAGACCTGCTGTTTCTGATATCTATGGGCAAAAGCTGGATTGTGACAGGCATAACCTGTATAGGCAATATCTGGCTTAAGAGCTTATTAGGAACTAGCAAGAATACCCGACGTTGCCTGGGTCAGTAATAATTATGAGAAAAAATTGTTACTTGCTTTTGTTTTCTGTTTTAAGTGAAAGAATTTAAAACACATCTTTTTGACGTGATTAAAAATCGAGTTTCTTCCTTACCCATAAAACTAAAATAGCAATAAGTATAATGAACAAAATAGTATACTGATTTAGAAACAAAAGCACTATATTTAAGCATATACAAATTTCCAAAACATGAAATTAATCTTCTCATGTTTAAAAAGATTAATCTGTTGATACTTTTTTTTAACATGGAGTCTAAAACCTTCTCTGTATGGCTAATGAAGTATGAAGTGATTAAAAAAAAGTAGCTGCGCTCGTAATCCCCATATACTTGCTTTAGTTATTTCGGGAAATTTCAATCATTGTGGCTCTTGGTGTGATTTTACCGAATTTGCGAAAGTCGTTTTGGGGTACCTTCGATGATGCTCCCCCATTCTTTCCTTACTTTGTAAAACGATATGATATTAATTTTCGTTACAGAGATATCGTCGCCAGATGCTGAGATATTTTTGGTCACCATAAAATGGCGCTAAACAGTTTCATCCGAAATGTTACCAAAATAAGTAATAAAATTTGGTGATTGTTTGAAATTGTGCAAAAAGGAAAATTAATGGAAGTTTTTGTGCTGTTTATGGATTTGCCTAATTTAGTTGCTGGATTATTTAACACAGTAAAAAAAGTCTTTTGAAAATTCTTTGATTGGCGATATTTTGTTTACATGGTGAAAGCTGAGAAACATTATGACGTAGTCTTCGGCTTCAAAAACAGCGACCTTGAAAAAAACTGCCAAATGCATCAGCTACGGAAATCTTTCTGCAAAAATTTTGGCGATCTGCTGATTGATTGGATAATGAGTAAGTGTTCAATCAGCATAAATAATAATAAAAACCATTAATTACATTAAAGTTCTGCCCAAATGGAAAATGATCAGCCAAATCATGTATTATTTGCCAATCTTGTGCAAAAATCTTACTTCAAGATTTGACTTGAGAAAAGCCTTGAACAGTCACGAAAAACAAAGATAGTCAACAATACAACAATTGCCGCTATCGAGAGGGAGTTGAGATCATACACTAAATACTGTTTTGGGTTGAGGAAAGCCTTCGAACATGGAACTAAAAAGCTCATAACTCGTTTTTCATTCTACTTAGAAATTTCGAATAGGTGCCATCTTCAGCAGAAAAATCAGAACTTTCGATGGACATATAATGTAAGTATATGAAAGTATTTTTTCATCCCTATATTAGAGAATTTATACGAAAATTGTATTTTATTGCCCCCTTAAGGGAGTTTTGCCCCCATAACGGGACGAAAACTACCCTATGTGTTATTCTGATGCATAAGCTGTATTATTGTAAAGTTTCATCAAAATCTGTTCAGTAGTTTTTGCATGAAAGAGTAACAAACATCCATACAGACAAACTGTCGCATATATAATAGTAGTAAGATTGTCTTAGTATTAGGATGAAAGAACTCTTAAGTCTTAATAAAACTAGTATTGGGAAGGCTGTTAGTCTTCCTACTCGTCATTGCACCTAAAAAGCGGTACCTTACTATAATGGGTGTCAGTAAATGATCCAACTTGCACAGGTGCTCTTTGGCACTCTTTCATGAGGGAACTTCCTCGCATCCTGTGTGATTGTGAAGTGTTTTCTAACCATAGGTGTTAACATCTTGTTCATAATTTGCTTGAACCAAAGGGAGGTTCATGACATCCCTATTAGGTGTTTGCAGAGGTCGAAGTAGTCCTATATTTCCTATATTTTCAAAAAAAGCATCAAATTCGTCCTATATTTCCTATATTTTTCAAAAATGTCCTATATTTCCTATATTCCTGTTTTATACCATATATATCTTTTGAAAAGAACGGTAAATAAACTTTCTGACATTGGATTTTTCGCTGAAAGTATGTGCCCAAACGAATTTCAAATTAAAAAACTCAACTGACTAAATTCTGCAACTAGTATCTTCTCTCATTGGCTACAGCAATGTGACGTCACTCTATAGTGGGTGGAGTTTCCAGAACTAATGCTGAAGTTGGTTTTAGAATTTTGCATTGGGGGGAGGGGGGCAACAGCCGTTTGTTTTGTTTTCCATCATGGTTTTCGTTGGTATATTTTTGCGTTCAGTGCATTTTCTGATCGGAATGTTCTAATTTTCTTTTTGCAATCTTTTCTTTTTTTGGAATTTTGGGATTGTGGAATGGTTAGTTCCTTATGATGTTAAAACGTAGTTTGTTGTAATAAGTGGAATTATAATGGCGAAATCGCATCGCTTAACAACATTTCGTGTGGAGTCGTTGAACCAGGAGGACATTAATTCTACAAATTTTGGTGCATGGTGCACTAAAGGAAAAGATGGTTTTACCCCTTTTTGCCATTTTTGCAACTGTTCAGTGCCCATAAACAATACTAGATTTTCGCAATTGAGGCAGCATGCTAAAACATTCAAACATAAAGAAAACTCTGAAAAACGCCAGAAGGATCCTTCTCAAGCTCTGTTTGTTCTTAATACAAGTGGTAAAGGGTTCAGTATAGATATAAAATCAAAGAATAGTGGAATTAGTACTTGGGTCATGAGTATTTTATTCAAATTTTGTTTAGTTATTTAGTCTATAAAGTACACTTTTTTCAAAAATTATTCTTTCAACTACAGGAAAGTCATTATACATGTAAAGTAATTTGTTGGAGGTTTTTTTAAACAAAATCATTGATAAGAATAACTGAATAATATATGATATGTATTTCTTTTTTCATAGCAAAATTATTCATATAATGTGTCCTATATTTTTTGTGGAAAATGTCCTATATGTGACAAGTCGGTCACTTCTACCCCTGTGTTTGTTGAATTTTGTTTCAACTACTGGTATGTTTTGAGACCTGTGTTTGGGTACACTTTTGGGTGCACAATAGACCTCTGGTCGCAGTCGCAGCTCTTGGTTTGATTAAGCCTCCCTTTTTTACTATTTAATTTCAAAACTTTTTTGAGGAAAAAAAAAGCTAACTTTTTTTTTCCTCTCTTTTGAATCTATTTTGGCATTTATTAATTTTGTTTGGAACAGCATCATGAATCCGACAGATTTTGTGAAAAAAAATCTCACATCAGACCTGAAAGTTTGAAAAAAACTTTAAAAGTAACATGCAAAACACATTTTCAGTCTTAAGGTACTTGATTACATACAAAAGTATTACTAATAGTTTTTTCTCATAATTAAAGGATAAAATGTATTATGCTCACAATGCTGTAGAACTGAAGATAATAGAGTGCTTTAAAATGTTTCTTTTTAATTTTACTTTGAAATGAGGCCCATGTTGATTGTAGCTTAAACAGTTATTAAGAATAGTAAATTTTATGATCATCATCAAATAAAATCTTGTATTTTCATAGTTCATTTTACTTGACTATATTGTTTACAGATCATAAATATTGAATTGCCAAATCAGTTAGGACAAAATCCTGAAATTTAGTGTCTGATCATGATAACGCTAAGTTGTATACTTGATCAATCCAGCCAATCCTCACTTCCATATAGATAATTTGGGGTAAGTAGTTAATGCACCAAATTCCCCTCCCCCCACCCCGCCCCCTTTATTAATAATCATATTGTTTTATGGTCACATAAATTGCATGTCATAGCTTGTCAATGCAGCATGTTTGAGTTTAATGTTTTCTCCAAATTCTCTAGTACTTACCAGTCCTCTTTGTTTCTCCCTTGCATGAGAAGAACTGGAATTTATGTTTTCAGTTTAATCATGTTATCTTTTTACATCTTAACCCAGTAATTAAAATCCAATCCTCATTTCTAATATATTGATGCATTTCATTTGTAATTGACCATTTTTTAAAAGGATTTATCAGTAGCAAGCATTTTGAAATGATTTTTATTTCATTTTTGTCCATAAAAAAACTACAAAATTATTTTTAAAAGCTAAAAAAGCATTAAATGTTAGGGTTTTGGTGTAATTCAGCAAGACACAAGCCTCTTTTTGAATCAGTCATAAGCCAATGTTTGGGGATATAGTATGGCTCTAATAAGATAAATATTTGCCTTTAAAGTTTTCTTTTCTTTATGAATAAAACAGGTAGAAACACTAAAAAAGGAACAGATGCAGAGTTGATTTAGCATATCAACTAATCAAGACTGTAATTAAAGTTCTGGCAAAAATAAAACAAGCTTAGAAAATCACTTAACATAGATTCAATTGAAGGGAGAATTATGAAAGTATTGTGTTCTAATTCAATAGTAAAATGCTTCATGGGTTGTATTCCAATATTTCAATAGTAATTAATGGTATATATAATGAATGGTAAGTGACATCTACGTAAAATAAACAGCTAAATGTGTTTATTGCTATTTTTTTAAAATTCTGATAATAAAATTAACTTTGGTTCCTCTACTCATGTAACTTTGGTTCAGTTAGGCTATAACTTTTGCATCAACATTTTGCAAATCAGCAGCATTATAAACCACATTCCTACACATTTTTATTATTATTATTCTAGTTCTCTCTATTTTTAAATTCATCCTGTTGTTATAAAAAAAGCAAAAAAAAAAAAAAATGTTTTACAAAGTTAAGCACTAGCTTACCTTTAGTTACTAATTTTTTAATAATTAAGATGCTTGAATTTAGTACTTTTTGAAATTTTGTATATTGAGGCATTGATATAGTACATGAGACATGTAGTGAGCAGTGGCGGATCCAGCCGATTGTTTTGGGAGGGGCCATCCGAAATTTTTGAACAAACTCCGAACTCCCCAGAAATTTTATTTAAATGAAGTTTTATAAAATCAATTTTCGGGGTATCAGGACATTAGGTGAGGGGGTGGATTTAGGAATCTCCCTTGAAAAGTTTCAAAATTTAAATTGGCGAGTAATTTTTGAAAATTAGGAAACTAAAAACGCATTTTGTCTATTTTTGATGATGTACCGAGAAAGGTCAGGTTTCAGGTGCTGGCCCCAAAATACTTTTTGAAAATAAAGCTTAGAAACCAAAATATTCTGTCATTATACATTGAGAAGTTAGAAGAGGAGGGGTGTTCTTCTAGCTCTTCAGCTGTCCATCCTAAAAATGCACCTTTAGGTAATGTTTGCTTACATTTAAGGAAGAGTGAAGGTGCTTAGAATCCTTCCTTCCTGGAAATATTTTGCATTTGAGGCTCTAAAAATTCGATTTTTAACTATTTTTATACATATTTCAGAAAGGGATGGAAAATTCGCGAGCTCCTCCAAAAACCTCCTTTTGAAGCTGTCATCACGATATAAACTAGGAAGGGAGGGGTTGCTATCAAAGATCGTTTGTAATTGAAGTCTCAAAAAATTTCATTTAAGTTGCTTTTAAGCAAGTTAACTGATAAGGGCTGGTTCAGCTAGTCTGTTGACATTTTTGCCAAATAAAAAACTTAAAATGCAATTTTTTGCTACAGATCAAGGCAGTTGTGAAAGGGCATGGGAAAAGGGAATTCTCTCCCTAGTTTCGAAATTAAAGCCATAAAAACGAACATTTAAGCTCTCTTTGGTCTTGTGAACAATAAGTATACTCTGAGAACAGCAGCATTTAGAGATCCTCCAAGTGTCTGTAGTTGGAATCAAGAAATGATGTTAAAGATGGAGAAAAATTTTGGAAATAAAAGTTTTGTTTTGAGGGTAGGGACATAATTTATCTCCCATTTTAGGCCTATGCTTCTTTTTCAGTATAACACATGTGTTAAATTTTGTTATCTTCTCATAATATTTTTTTTCTTGTTTTTTTTCTTAAAAAAATTTCTACAATCACAGGGCTTTAAGAGGGGCCATGGCCCCCAGGACCCCCCTCTAGATCTGCCCCTGATAGTGAGACATATGAAGGAGAACATGTCAAAAATGCTGATTTGTTTTTATTTTTATTTTTTTGAGATGATATAAGCACTATTCAAAGCTATTCTTCTGTAAATGTTTGTTGGTGGCAGAAGTACTGTTAAAACATTAAAAAAAAAAAACACAATGTTAAATTCTGCGAACATACAGTTTTCATGCCTTTGAAAATTTGTATACATCTGCTCTTCAGAAAAAGTTAGCAGATATTGTTTTTTGGACTTACTCCCTTTCCTATATCAGTGCTTCAAGTGTCAAAATGATATTAAAGTCATAGTTTTGTTTAAAAAAAAACTTCATACGTGTACTTTATATGTACATTTGAAAATTTTACAATTTTAGTATCTTATTTGAAATATTATAGGAAATTGGCGAAACAGGACCTGAAGTATTTTATAATGGGAAAATTGCAAAAAATATTGTGGAAGAAGTTACAAATGCTGGTGGCTCATTGACTTTAGAAGACATGAGAGGGTGTTTGAGCTCATCGGCCACCTCTTCACCAATTGATGCACTTTATGTTGACTTTCACGGCTTCAGAATATGGGGGATGAAACCTAATACAATGGGCATTGTAACATTAGTTGGATTGAAAATACTTAATTTATTTGATTTGAAAAGTAAGTTGTTTTTTAACTTCGACAGTTTTATTATTTTTATTAATGAATTTTCTTACATTTAGAATGATATAATGATGTTAAATTTACATGCAATGTTGAGATTTTATGATGTAGAGTTACTTTTATGCATTGTAAATATCTGTTAAGAGAAAGAAACTGACAGCAATATGGATGTGAGACCTGTTTGTTAGTTTAAATGTTAAAACTTCAACTTTTTTTTGCAGTGTATTTCTGTAATTTAAAATGCAATTTGGATTTTTAAAAAAGCATTTTTATTTTATTAAAAATGTTTTTTGCTGAACATGTTGATGCTCTGAAATAGAGTATGGTTTTAAAACATTTCTGCCTTTTTTTTCAAACTTAATAATTAAGTATTTCTTAGTAGAGGTTTCAGTGGTATCACGAATTGCTCCAACAATGTCTTTTCATCATTACTTGTTTTTTAAATGCAAAAATTTGCAATCTGTGCATGAGCAGATGATAATAGTGCATAACTATCACTTTTCATTTTATATGGAATATGTGCATAAAAACTAGAGTTAAAAATTGGATCAAAGCTTCCTTGCCAACATTCCTAGAAATACAGTATCAGAGCCAAAATCCAAAAGTGTTTCCCTTAAATAAAATTTAAAAAGAAAAAAAAATTTAAACCAAAAAAAAATTCTCTCCTTAAGTCTTTTTTTCTCTCTTTTAATTCTGCTTCAAGCCATACTGCTATAGGAAGGTAAAGCACAGTAACTGCAAATTTTTTATTTCTTTGCATTTTTGTCATCTGTTGTACATTAGCTTTATTGTACACTAGTGGTACCTGCACAGCTTTGCCCGTAATAGAAAAATTACAAGGTCTTTTTGTTGGCCTGTATATTTACAAATAATGTACGGTGAATTTTCTCTTTCTCGCCAGTTGGCTTGTACCCATGTTACGGTTCCACATTATGATAATTTCGTACCTCACCAATTGGCTTGTGCCATTGTTACGGTTCCATGTTATGATAATTTCGTAATTTACTCGTCCATCTTATGATAGTTTTGTTCTTAAAATTGGAATAGAAAAAGGACCATATCAAATTTTCAAAAAATCTCTTCGAGGTGCACACCCCATGCTACAAACTAACTTTGTGCCAAATTTCATGAAAATTGGCCGAACGGTCTAGGCTCTATGCACGTCACAGAGATCCAGACATCCTCCTGACATCCAAACAGAGAGACTTTCAGCTTTGTTATTAGTTAAGAAGTTTGCCTATTTGGTTTACACTGAAAGTAAAGCCAAAAAAAAAAAGCTATCAAGTACCAACATTTCCCCATTGTTAGAATTGGAATTCATTACAAAAAAAAAATATCTCAAAAACTAATTTCTACAAATACTGCGCTTTACCTTCCCACAGCACCATAAACCAATATTTAAAAATAGCTTAATCAAAACAAAATATGGCTCAGAAGTTAATAATAGTTTGCATTATAAAGAGGCTCCACTCAAGTGCAGGGAAATTTAAGATTGATATTGGTTGACTTTGAAGGGATTAATGGAAAGTTTTGAAATCAATTCGTGCTAATGTGTTAAGATGCTGAAAAGTCAATGAAAGAGAGGTAACCTTAAGGGAAGGCTTCTTAGTACTCGACTGTAATTTTGTTCACAAATTTAGTTTTCAGACTGTATTATTATTATTATTATTATTATTATTTTTTTTTTGTTAGATGACTAAAGATTCTGATAAAATGTTACAGGTTTGGAGCATAACTCTGCAGAGTACATTCACATTGTATCTGAAACAATCAAGTACGCTTATTTAGAATGTTGGGACTATCTCTGTGATCCAGATTATTGTTTGAAACCATTAGATGAGTTATTGTCTGCAGCTACTGCAAACAAAATTCAAAATGCAATTAGTTCTGAAAGGTATTTTTATTTAACAATTTATATTGTTTGAGAGCTATTACTTCTTCCTTATGTACAAAGGTGGGAAATTACAAATCACCACTGGAGAGTAATTTTCCTGATGTGGAAAGTGTACTTTTAAACTAGTTGGTTTATTTTTATATACACATTGCTTCAGCATGCAAGTTGTAGCCGTTATATTGGGCTGCATGAAACAAAAATAGTGACATTTCATCCATGCAGATTAGTAAAAGAGAAAAATACAGATTAATTACTAACAACAGAAGAAAAAGTAACATTCCGGTGTTTAATATAAAACTTTCATCCAGCTAAGTTTAGTGCAGTGGTTCCCAACCTGGGGGCAAATGTCCCCAAAGGAACGATTCGGCTCCTCAAAGAAGCAATACACTTGATGAGCTATTGGAGGGGGGGGGGGGGGGGATATGACAAAGATAATTTAAAAGAAAATAATAATAATGAAAAACCAGCGAATATCAAAATTGCAGATGTTTACAAAACTGATTGTTAAAGAGTTCAAGCATGGAATCAGAAGTTTAAAAACAAGCAAATTAAAGTTTAGGTGCTTCCTTCTCACATTCCGTTTGAACCTTGAGGAATTATTTCATTATTCATCGACAAGCTAATGAATTTTCATATTTTCTTTTTTTTTTCTTTCATTTTAAGGGTCAGTATTAATTTTCCAAGATTCCAATTTTTTTTTTATCTTTTTTTAAATATGAATTTATGTTTTTGAAAAGTATGTCAATGCTCTTAGTTAAGTATTTCCCTTCAAATACCTTTTTTGGAAAAGAAAAAGGACACATAAAATGATCATTTAACTTTTTTTTTAAGTTTAAGAGTGATTGTTTTATATATATTTTTCTTAGTAGTATTATAAATACAAAACTGACTTTGTTCTTTACCTTTGGATGCCTTAACTACTCATCCGATCATCATGAAACTTTGCATGCACGTTGACAGGGTGAACATAGGGTACTTTTTGTTTAGGAAAAAAGTATTCTATGATTTTTAAAGGATAACTAAAACACCCCCAACCCTTCATTTAAATTGATTTTGTATTCTAATACTAGGCTTATATTCATTTCTGAAGCATCATCTGGTTTCTGGTCACAGAATTTCAACGAAGGTTTAAATTTTAATAAAATTATTGAGATGAAAAATCTGTTACTATTTTTTCTTGAGTGTGAACAAATAAAATTATTGCTTTTGTTTTGAGACTTTTCCTGTAATCTGGAGATTTAATTCCCCCCCCCCCCCCTTGTTTTGTGATTTACTAATTTTTTTTACTGCCGGCAGACGATATATATAAAATAAAACTGATCCTAACCATCCTGAATACGATCCAGTAAACTCAAAACTGAAATTTTTACTCCCACCCCTAAACAATAAATATAAATAAAACCACCCCTAACCATTCCCTTTTCAGAAACTATAACATGTGCAGTTGTTTTCCTTAACCAAGTCCGCAGATATAAAAAAAGAATATAACCGAAAGCATTTGAAGGTCAAGACTCAGTAGAATCCTTTTGGATAAAGTAACGGACTTCAACCTCCATCTAGTGTCATTTAAAAATTCAAATATATCATTCCAAACTGTGATCTCACAGACGTGATCACGGGCTGCCTGGCACAGAAAGTCTAATGACGCCTGTGATAACGCGGCCGCTGGAGGGAGAAACGGGTGAGCACATATACGTGATCATGGTTACAAAGGGGTTAAGGAATATTGGTCTTACTCAATAAAGGATTTTTAGGGACTAATGTTGAGATTGTACTGGAGATTTTAGGGGGCTGTTTTCCTGATTCTAAGGAAGTTTCAAAGGGTCTGTTGACGCTATTGTGGGACTGTTGCCCTTTTCCAAATGATCCTTGTATCTAAATTTTTCCTTATTCAATCGGGTATTTTGATGAAGAAAACTTCGTAAAAATGAAAAAAAGTATTCGTAAAAGTAAAAATCCGATTTGAAAGTTTTCTCATACAAATCGGAATTTTTAGTTTTTTTACTCCAAATTAAAATGAGACATTTATATTTGCAATAATAATATTCACTAGCACTGACTTTTTTTTTCAAGGGAGAATTGGGAATCATTAGTCTAGTGCAGCGTTTCTTACATTGTGTTACGCGGAACCCCATTGTTCCACGAAGCTCTCTCTGGGGTTCTATGAGACTTGCTTGCTTTCAAATTTCCCGCTTAAAAAATAGATGAAAACGTTTTCCCAAACTTAAAAATAAATTTTCTTTTACTTTCGTATACTAATCTGAGCTTTATTACCTACCGGGGTTAGCCATTATAGGAATGATTTTATTTGTCACCTGAAATTGTGCCTTTAAGATTCAACTTCAAAATTCTTCCCAGAACAGTCATAAAGCACCTCTTTCTCACTTTTAAACACTTCAGTTTCAAAAAATTTGTTGAAGAAGCTATTGACTCCCTAATATCACCAAAGATAGTTTAAAAGTGACTTCAACATTGAAAAACTTTTGAGAGGGCACCCCAAGTTCCCTTTCCTAAATCATCACCAAATATTGGCTAAAATTACTATTTTTGACGTTAATTTCAAAAATTCTACTCTTAATACCAGCCACTCTCCCAGTACCTATGGCAGCGGTTGAAAGTACAATTTTAACATTTAAGAAGTGAGGACCAATTCAAGTTAAAATAACACAGTGACATTGAAATCTCTGAATTATAAATAAATTTTAAAAAATTGCTGAAAAATAAGCGACAGTTTAGTTTTTATGTTTTTGAAATTTTTTCTTTGTAAATTTTAGTGAATTATTGACACTAATGTAGGTAAAACACATCAGTATTTATTTTCCTAATCAAGATATTTTAACCATAAAACTCATGCAAACTTACCCTGCCATCTGTCTAGAAGCCATGTAGTGGAGGATCATAGAACTAAACATTTTATTTGCAAACATTTCGGTTGATTTGATTGAAAACAAAACAGCCTATAGCCTTCCTCAATAACTGAACTATTTAACACAAAACGAATTTTTCAATTCGAACCAGTTGTTCCTGAGTTTAGCGGTAATTGCCCTCTCACTTTTAACAGTAAAGAGGCTGTGTCCTCCACTTTTCTAAGTTCAAAACTAAGGGTGGAATGAAAAATGATAGTGATGATCTATTCATGTATTTAAAGAAAGAACTGACTTAATAAGTGCTTGTTTTATGCTATTTTCATGTTATTATTTCGTAAAAATAAAAATCGAATTTTGATTTTATGGGTGAGGGGGAGGGAATCTTTTTTCTGTGGCCATCTGTTCCCATGTTTTGAGTCCGTTTCTGGAATTTTTGGAAGATGGTCAATTAATTAATAATGATGTAAAAATTCTATTGCCCAGTTTTTCAAGAAGAAATTTAACTTTAAGGGTGTCACCCACCAAACCTGTCCCGCATCTCCTTTGATCCCCACTTTTGGAGGCACCAGCCGCCTATACAAATAGTGTTTTGCTGTTTTACGTATAATAATAAATAATAATTAGTAGTTAACAATGATTAGCATGGTCAGTAATGAAATTTATTTAATTATCAATTTAACAACAAATAGTTAATAAGATAGCCTCTTTGAAGTAAAAACCTGGGCTCTCTCTGAAACAAAACCTTACTTACATCACTGCAAATTATTGACGAAAAACTAAGGGCTCCACAAAAAAAGTGAGCATTTAAAAGGGTTCCACTAATCAAAGAAATTAAGAAATCTGGTCTAGTGGATGAAATTTTTAGAAACACTCTTTGTTCATAGCTTTCCTTGGGCTGCACGTACCACAAAACTTGAAAGACTATATGACAGCTGATATAAAAAAGAAAGCTTTTTGTCTGCAACATCCATTGTTTATAAGATCACTAGGGACCTAATTCGAAAATGATAGTGCGTAAAGAAATTGAGATAATAAAGGTTTCTAAGAAAATTTGTTAGAGGTAAGCATGGAAATAAGAATTGGATTTATGCTATAAATGCAGGTAAATTGAAAAATATCTGCATAGGGAGGTTCAGGGTTTGTACGGGTCATGGAAATCCTGGAAAGTCATGGAAAAATAATAAGCGAATTTCAGACCTGGAAAAGTCATGGAAAATTGAAATTTTCATTGAAAGTCATGGAAAGTTTTTTGAAGTCATGGAAAAATGTCTTGGACAAAGAGAAAGTAACAGTAACTAAAAGAGCATTAGAAATCTTGAGTGATTTTAACAGTACAGCACATAAAAGCTATTAAAAGTGGAAAATTGAATGATCCCAAAATCAAATCTGAATTTTGAAATCCTATTGCATCCACTTCTGTCGCAGCCGCCTGCCTTTTTTTTTCTTTTTTTTTTTCGCGATGTGATTTTACTGCCTGGACATCACTTATTTTGAACTAACTGTTATTTTCAACATTTCTTATGTTTCATATTCTGTAGTAGCGAACTTGTACGTTCTTGGTTTTGCCACGCCTGCTCAAAAAAGCAATTCAATTACATCCGAGTTCGATTCCATCGCTAGTAAGAACTATATTATTACATTTTGCAGAGTTTATCTTTTAATTTGTTCATGGATTTAGAAAATAAAGATCTTCACTCAGGCGATAGAATACAGAAAAAGAGGAATTCTAATACTCTAAAACAGTAGTGCCCAACATACACATACAGCGTGCAAAACTAATCCATGTGACCCACTACTACACTCAATGTCAGGATTCAAACATGTTCTGGAAATTCTGAACCTATTAATTTATATGCATTTGAAAATGTGCAAATAAATAAACAAAATAAGTATACTTTTGAATCAGAAGATTGAGTCATTACTGAATGGTTTTTTCAAAAAAGATCTGGTGAAAGATGTCTGGTTTAGAGACTTAAGGAACTGAACTATGTGGCTTTACTTTAAAGAACCAAAATACTGTCAAGTTACAGGGTTGATTAAATGCTCTGTTGATACTGGAAGGCAACTTTTGAAGCAAATTTATTGAAACTTATTGAAGACTCATTCAACCTTTGTCCCATTCAATATCATTCTGCCTGTTTATAAAAAAAAAATGTTAGACATTTAAGCATCATCATATTCCTTTCACTGCATTTTTACTTTACTTAAATTCATATGATGAAGACAAATAAGAATAGTTTATGTTTTTAAGTGTACACTTATATTTTTCCATTATGAGTAAGTGCTTCAATGAGGCTGTGGCCTTCATGTAGACGTTTTGCTAATGGTCATTTCCAAAAATTAGCAAGTTTGAGGTTAAATAGTGCTATTCTCTTCATGTAAAAATTTCATGAAAATTTTCATTGAAGTCATGAAAAAGTCTTGAAAAAGTCATGGAATTTTTTCATCCAATTAGAGTATGAACCCTGGAGGTTTTTAAAATATGCAGGTTTAAGATAAACAGGTTCAACTGCACCATACACTTCAAATAACAAAGTTTAAAACACCATCTTGAATGGTTAAAGGAAAAATAATCTGGAAGTTTACTAAGATAGCTTCTTTTTATTAAGTTATTTCTTTGAAGTTAGCTCTTATTAACACTTCTAAAATAATTGTTTGACTTTCTATTTTGAATTCCATTATTTTGTTTCTTTCTCTTTGTTTAGTGCTTTGAAAAGTGAACTGTTTATAAGTACCGGTGGCAACACATCATATACCGCAGTAGTAGATGAGGAGGGTAATGGCTGTTCTTTTATATTTAGTATATCTTCAAGATTTGGAAGTGGAATCATACCAGATGATTGTGGATTTGCTCTTCATGTATGTATATATTTTTGGTACACTTTATAAAATAGTAACATTCAGTAAAAGTAAACAATATGAACTTCATAAAATGTTTCTCTCAAAATTACAAAACTCATCAAATTCCACCTAAAATCTGAGAAAAACTCTGGAGAGAATACTAAAAATAAATTTCAGTATACAGTAGAAGACCGTTATAACGCCGACCTATATAACGCAATTCTCTATAAACCGCACAACTTTTCAGAAGTAAACAATAGGTTTTGAAGCTTAAAAAATTCCTCTGTTTTGCTTTGCAAAAATAAAAATTGTTAGGCAAATTAAATTTTAAAAGTTTCTCATCTTTCCATCTTAGTTCAAATCTTTTAAATTTAGAATTATTAATCATAATAAATAGAAAATACCAGATGGCTCTTGACAATACAGCTGTTATGCAAACCATGAAGCTAGCAGGATAATGCACTTTCTTTTGATTGTGAAACATATTTATTTGGGAATAACTAATTGTAATATTGGTGCTTTAATATTCATTGCAGATAAAACTCATTCTGAAGTGCTAATATAGATATATATTCTGAACATTAGTTTAAAAATTTGTGAAATGATCTATATAACACAAAAGCTGTGGTCCCAAGGTGTGCGTTATAACGGTCTTCTACTGTATTAATTTTAGCCTAATTTATTTATTTTTAAAGAGTAATTTTTCTATACACTATGAAAATTCCTTTCAATGTATGATAAATACTTTTTTCTTCTTTTTAAAAATGATAGTATTTAATGATTGATATTTATAGGATAGAGGAAAATGTATGAGTTTGAAGAAAGAAAGTCCGAATGCCTATGGTCCTGGAAAGCTTCCACTTCATACTATAATACCAGCTTTAATTACTGATCCAAGTACGGGTGATTTGCTGGGAGTATTTGGTGTTATGGGTCGATGGATGCAACCTCAAGGCCAAATTCAAGTATTCTTCCTTATCCTTAAATTTTAATTACTATAACATGTTTCTTCATCAAGTGCCAGCCTGTTGATCACTAAATCATGAGGCTTTGTGCTTTCCAATATTTCTCTGAAACAAAATTACTATACATTAATGCAGGACATCATCAATATGAGAAAGAATGCCCCTACTTTGAAATGACATAACTGCAAAACTGTGTGAGATGGAATTGTGGCACAAGTGGTATGTTGTGCCAGCAGGTCTGGAATTTTTTATATACCGGTTTTAAAAAATAGATTGACAATGGGTTTGTTTCCTTCAGTCAAAAGTAATACTTTTTGTCACTGAAATTGATAGAATAAGGGAAAAAAAAATAACATGGACCCAGAAAATACTTTCATTTCCGCAACAGTTCTTTTTTAATTAATTTTTTTAAATGTCTGATTTTTCAAACAAGG
Organism: Uloborus diversus; assembly: GCF_026930045.1. NCBI lineage: Eukaryota > Metazoa > Arthropoda > Arachnida > Araneae > Uloboridae > Uloborus > Uloborus diversus. The sequence continues at coordinate 157,277,413 of NC_072739.1, forward strand.
CGTGGTCTTGATGAGGTCACAAATGATGCATTTTGGCGCAGCTTTCTTCTATTTTTCCATGTTATGATAATCAAGGAGTGAATTAAAATTGTGCTCAACGCTTGCTATTAACCATATCGTTGCCAATACACATGAGTAAAGATGCGAATTAAATATTTTGCTCTGTGAGTGGCAACACAGAGTGGCATTTCATCATTTGTGATGTCATAAGCAAGAAATGTAAACAATAAAAACTCGCCAATTAAGGTAATTTTTTTAAAAATATTAAACTTAAATAAAGTATTTAAAAAATGGCCAGATCCTATGTTTTTAAGCATGCTCTTTCAGGGAAAAATACTTTTAAAATTTTGGAAATGACCCCATTGGACATCAGAGAGCTTTATAGTCGAATGTTTTTTAATTTGTGTATGAAAGTGTGCTTATTGAACAAAGTTCCAATCTCACTGCGCCCATCAAGCCCATTGGTTCTATATGGTTACCTTTCATTGCTGTAACATTATGCAGACGAATGGCCATATTACTGCTGTGAAAGGTGGCTGTATCGAATCCATCACATTGAGATTTGACCTCTGTTCAATAAGCACTTTCATACACCAATTAAAAAACATTTGACTACAGTTTTCTCTGCATTTTTAAACTATTTTTAAAAACCGGTGTCTAAAAAATTCCAGTGTGCTGGTGCAGCATACAACTTGTTTTACCTTTCTATTTCTCATGGGTTTGCTGTTAAATCATTTCAAAGTACAGGAGTTTTTTCGTTAACATCTTGTTCTTATAGCAGCCATCTCTTGATTAATGAAATGAAAAAGCTTTCAAGTACCAAGTTTTTAAAATAACTAAAAAGTATAACACAATTTCTAAAAGCTTCATGTAGTTTTGAAGCTGGGCTTCAAAATTCAAATTAAAAGATTTACTCAGCAATATTTAGAGTCCTTATGTTTGTGTGTGCCATTACTGTGAGACTAAAAATGTTTATTTGTTTAGGTTTTACTCAATATGGTGGTGTTTGGAATGGATCCACAAATAGCATTAAATCAACCACGGTTCTTTATTGGTAATCCAAGTACTTTCATGAAATATGTGTGAGTGTTTCATTTACATTATTTTAATTTCACAAGTATTTTATGTGGAGATATCTACATGGGCAGTGACAAGAACTTTTTTTATTCATTGTTATTTTTTAACTTGTTTTAAAAAGTTAGTTTAACTTTAACCCGAGATTGCTTGCGCAGGGTATGACATACCCACATCTTCGCTTTCAATCAAATTTCTCCCCAGCTTTTTTTTTGGAAGTGGACGGTTCCTTGAGTAGCTGACCCATAGGGGTAGAAACTGTGGGGACATTCTAAAATTAGTTTCTTTGGAATTGACTTCTACGGGTGTATCATACCTTGCGCGAGTATTTCTGCTACAGTTCTGAACTAAAGAATACGCAATGCTTCCAAGAGACTTAAAACTAGATCTAGTGAAGACATTGCATCCCCTCCTAAAAAAGCAAAGTCAACGTACAACAGCCGTACTGAAAGCCCCAATATGAAGACAAAAAACAAATTTGTGTGTGAAAAATGTGACAAAAACATTTGCATGGATCATATTGCATGCATTTGCAAAAAAATGTAGAAATTGAGTGCAAATCTTTTAAGAAAGTATTTTATAATGATACTCTTTTCTCTTATTTGCATTTTCAACCTTTAAAAAAAAATTAGCAATCTCAGGTTAAAAAAAAACTTTCTATTTGCTCAATCTAATTACTTTCAAACAATATTTTGCATTTTCCAAAAATGAAGCAACTTGAAAATGGACTCCCTAAGTCTTAGCAAAAATAAGACTAAGTAAATGTGGGACAATTTTTGAAGATGAAAATGCAGGTGATTTGTTTTAAAATTTTTCAAATTTGAAAAATGTTTATGCCGTTATTCAGTCATGCTTCGAAACAGATGTTAAATTTTATACACAATGAATCTCAAGTCATAAACAAAGCTTTAACAGGATTCTAAAAAGTATCCCCAGAAATATGAATTCTTTTGAAATGTGTGTTCAACTTATCTGGTGCACAAATAAGTTTTAATGTGTGTTTTTTTTTTAAGTTTGTCATTTTATTGTGAAAAAATAGATTTATGTTCATTCTTCGAAGTATTCTCTATCGTTGGCCAATACCTTTTCCCATCTTTCTGTCAATTTTTTGAAGGAATCTCAAAAAAAAAAAAACGGTGCGTCTACAAACCTTCACGAACAGACGCTTTTTGGAGACTTCATTTTATACTAAGTAGAGATGAAAATTGAAAATGTATGATAGTACACAAAGACATTTTCAAAACTATCATCATTAGGAACATTTTTACTCAATTAAAGGGTGACCATTAATGGCACCTTTTAGTTTTCGTTTGGTGTCAACTTTACTTTTTTCAACTGCATTTTCAATATTTTCCTTTTAAAAAAAAAAAAAAAAAAAAGTAGCCACGCTTGACAAAAAAATTTCATGTTGTTGATCTTTGTTATCAACTTGTTTTCATCCCTTATCGATTGGATGTGAGTACAGAATAGCTTTACACCAGTAGTCTTGCAATCATTTTGCGGCATCAAGCTTCTTTTTTCTGTTTGTGACAATTTTTAAGATGGAAAACTCCTAGACAGTAAAATAAACTTTTTTGTTTTTGTTTTTCGGGGAAAAAAAGGATTAATATTGTCGAAAGAGTTGCATCTGAACTGCTGTTATCTGTGTAGGCGTCTGAAAATACATTGGGTAAATTAATTTTTCTGGGACCAAAGAAAATATTGTTATAGATAATTTTAATGTTACAGACACAGATATAGTTTACAGACCAGTTGTTATTGCCATTTTAGCCAGAAAAATATGTATGTAGCTTGATGGTACCAAGGACTATCTGGTTTTTGTGGGCCTCTGAATATGTTTCAATAAGCAATTCATAACAAATACATAAATCAAAGAAATAAATTTATAGCATTTTATTGTAAGAAATTTTAGCATACTTAAGTGCCATAAAATCTTAAATTTGTAAATCATGCTTTTAATTTCCTTTAAAGTTTTATTGAATAAGTTATTGAGACATTGCTTCTAATTTTCCTAGAGATTCATATGATATGCTGTATTTGGAAGAAGGCATTTCACCAACTGTTGTCCCCCTACTTCAAAAGAAAGGTCATGAAACTTGCAAATTTGTTTCTGACGCTACTGGATCAACTTTCGGAAGAGGTCATGTTATTGCCCACCCTGTGCTTTGGAATAGAAGTGCAAAAGAAGATGAGAATATTTGGTGGGCTGGTGCTGACCCACGTTCTGATGGTCATGCCATGGGTTTATAAAAACAGTGAAGGGGTTTTGTCTTTTCTAAATTTCAGTATTTAAATAACACTTTATTATTATTAATTTAATAAACATGGAAACAAAACAACTTAATAATTATATAGACACTAATTTCTTATTTGATTTCTTTAAAACGACATAACATCTAAAAAAGTTCTTCTGCCCTTATATAGAAGTTTGATAAGACCTCATTTGGTGTATGCTGTTCAGTTTTGGTCTCCTTATCTTAAGAAAGATATTAACGTATTGGATAGGGTTCAAAGGCAGGCTACAAGGCTAATAAATGAACTTTCTCACTTAGATTATGATTCCAGGCTTAGAGGACTAGAAATGTACAGTCTTGAGCAAAGAAGAGACCAAGGGGACATGATTCAGTTGTTTAAATTTATTAAAATGAAAGATGTTACGAGGCTGAAGTTTAGCACTGAAAACAGGACAAGGGGTCATTGTTTTAAGCTATTTAAATCTCAGGCAAACATGGATATTAGGAAAAATTATTATTATAGCAGGGTAGTGGAACCTTGGAACAGCTTACCGGAAGAGGTGGTAATGAGCAAGGGAGTCGGTAGTTTTAAGAGGGCCATTGATCTTCACTGGGGATTGTAAATCGACTAGGACCAGTCTAGCTGGGCCCAGAGCCTGTTGCTGGTTGTCACTTTTGTATTTGTATTTTGTAACAGTACTGTGAAATTAAAATTCTACTTTGGAATTGGAATGCAACTTAATAAGTTCAAGAAATAAGTTTATGGGGTCTTTGCAAACTTCATGTAGTATTTTTGTGAAGATTTATCCAATTATGATTACATTGACATTCACATATAGAAAAGGCAAAAGTTTGAATAGAATTTGAAGACTTTGCACCAAGCACTAATGAAATTCATGTGAGATCACATTTTTTGTTAAGTCAAGATCATTGTAAGCGAAATTGCTCAATAATGCATTTTAATAACTTGAAATTTTTAGTTTTATAAGCAGTAAGGTTTTTAACATGAATAAATTTCAAATCAAATGTTTAATACCTTGAAACCAAAAAAAAAAAAAAAAAACATCTTGTGTATTTGAGTTGAAATGCAAAATATTTTGTTAAATGTAACATAGTAAATGCAATGCAAAAATTGGATTGGTCGGAAAAATAGTAACAAACTGTTTATAAGTCTTTTTCGTAAAAGGTAATAACTTTTTAACATAACAAATTCCATATGGAGGTAGGGAGTAAAACATTTATTATAGTTGAACCTCAAAAATACAAACATCCTAACTGTGCTAATCTTTGAAATCCGGATAGCTTTCCAAGTTTGTTCCGAAATTTTTTTTAAATAAGAACTTGATGCATTCAATTTCCACACAAATTTACTCAAGTATCAGATATTTTAAATAATGCTGAAAATATCAGTGAAGTTATTCATACTGATGATGACATGAAATTTGCAAAATTACTTTATATTAGTTAAGTAAAACTGATTAAGAGAGCAAAACAGGTGAACCGTTTGGTTTGATAATTATTTTTTAAAAACCAACAAAGTGTTGATGATATTGTTTAAAACCGAGCTAATGCTGTCAAAGGTCTCGAGCAAAGAGATTTTATAAATGAAATGTCTGTACAAAAAACTATTCAGAAAAACTTAGCGACAATGAAACACTATCAATTACTGAAATGTTTTTTAAAAAATGCTCGAAAATACTTTTTCAGTTTCCTTATTTTTATTTGAGTATATTTATATGCATCAATTATTTATTTATTATCTTTATTGTGCTCTATATTTTAATTAATTGGGTACTGCGTATATTCATTTTTAGCATTAAGTGTTTCTATGATATTATTCCTATTTTGTTACTGAAGTCATGAATCTAGTCATTGTTTGTTTTACAAGAGAAATTTTTATGTTATGTATGTTATTAATTCGCTCAAAAGCATCACTTTTTAATAGATCTGCAAAATCTTAATAACGCAAATGTCCTGATGCACTGTCATTCCTTCAATTCTAGATTTAAGATTTAACTGTGATTAATTTAGCAGAAAAGAAAAATTCATGTACTGTAAAGAAATGTATATTATGTTCGTGTTTTCTGACTCATAATCTTCACTACAACTCGGAGGCTACACTTGCCAGCCCCGTTCTTCGCATATGGGGACTCAATGTTGCCTGCGCTGGGTAATAATATTGATAATTTTAATGCTTTTCCGTTTGGATGTATGGCCCCTTAAGGTTTAGAGGTGTGAGACAGGCGGAATGACTTACCCTGGATGTCCCGTATCCAACGGTAAGTTTATTGACCTAGTAGACGTTTACTGTCCAGAGGAAATAGGGATACAGACACACACACACAGAGGCCTACAGGTTTTAATGGTATAGATTACTTAAAATATTTAACTTGATTATTTTACTTTTAATTTAATTACTGAACAGTGTTAACTTAGTAAAAAAAAAAAAAAACTAATTTCTGCTCAATCAATTACACTTGTTGCATCATGGAGTATATGTTTCTGGAGTATATCTGCTGCATGTTGTATATATGCTTTTAGACTATGACTAGATTTTAAGATTTTAAGCAATATGCAAAGTATTTTTAGCATATTTTTATAATTACTTTAGTAATCTCCTATGCTCTGTGGCAGTGCAATTCATAATAAACCCTAAAACAGTATCATTGTAAAATTGAAGTTGTATCAGATGAACATGTTTGTAAAAAATATATAAATTTATAAAAATAAATATTCTAAATTTTTCATGTATTCTCTTATTTTATAATATAAATTTATGTAATTTTACAGTAATCCCTAATAAAATTACACCTTACAATTTTGTTCAATTGGTTGCTCTTGGTTCATTGTACTTTTAGTCTCCTTCAATGTACTAAATGTAATCTGATGCCTAGGCTAGATACCTGGGAACCAGGTGGCACCCCTTCCATTCCATAGGGTTTAACAACGTAGAACATTTTGAATGCTTTTCAAATTTAAACCAAACATTGATGTAAAAAATTATTTCTGATTTTTTCTATATTGAGTTAACTTTGAGAAAAAAAGAGGCTATTAAAAAATATAGAACAGCAAAGCGAATTCACGAAGATCAACAAACAAATGCAAATGATACATAATAATCAACTACTTTATACTATCGTTTCGGACTATTGTCAATCCTCTACTGAATGATTATTGTACTTGAAAACTGTTGTAGTATGAAAGGCTCTCCTTTACTGTGCTTTCCCTTCCATCCATACCACACAGCAATGCAGAGTGAAAGAATATTTAGTAGCATCAGAAACTTGGGAACAGAGCTGCACTGTTCTCTGTCCTGATAATAGCCTGGAAAACATTTTAATCACTAAACTTATTAAAAAAACTCTATTGTTTTGAACAAATTTTTGAAAGCTGCTAAGTCATTAATTTATGAAAGCTTAAGTTACAACTAAACTAGCTTCAGTAAAAGCAAAATACTGCATTATTTTGCAAAAAAAAAAAAAAAAAAAGTAGGATTATGTGCATTGTAAGATTTTCAAAGTCAGCATATTGGCAGCTGTGCATACATGTGTGCTTAATATCTTCTTTGTTTTAATTTTGTTACATTCACCTATAAGTTGAGAAATTTTGTACAAAAAATGAGATTAAATGTTGGGGGGTTGACTTATTTGTAGGGCACTTTTGTATACTAAAGCTAAACAAGCAAACAATACAGCAAAATTTCAAAACTACCACTTTATGGTTTACCAGTTTAATTTACTATAAGAAAAATGGCTGCATTGCTGGGTGTTGCACGGTCTAATTTGAAAATAAAAGTTGTGTCAAGTGACACAAGTTCAACAATCAGGCTTAAACAAAAGGAAAAAAAATTGTAAAATTTCCCATTGACTTATAATAAAGAGCAATTTCATGACACATATATATTTTTTTTAATTCTAAAAATTCAGTCATTGTTATTAATAGGTGTAAAAATTTAGTTTCACTGATTTTCTGGAGTTTCCTTCCCCCCCCCCCCCTCCATGTAAATTTCTGAACATCAAAGGACTTCTATGCATGACGTCCAATCAAAAATAAACAAACTTTGAAATGTTGACATTGATTGGTGGATGCATGAGCAGATCATAGTTGCATCGGTTTAACACAAAAAAGTCATAAATTGTCTAGGCCCATTAAGCATCAGCGCCATGTATTGGGGCCATAGTTTAAGGCACTAATGTAGTCAAGGGCAAAATACTGCCATTTGAAGGCAGTATGAGCAGTATTTTAGTATGGCAGAATTTGAGTAGTATCTGTGGCACTGAGTTTTTGAGATAGTTGAAGAAACATGTTTTGGATTCCTTACTAACAATAGGGAAGCGTCGAAATCTGATGTTTTTGATTTGCTTTATTTTCAGCAGAACCAAATAAGTTAAGTAAAACAATAAATCTGAAGTACAATAGATGACAAAAATGAAAAAGGAATATTTGCAGATAGCGCTCTTTATCCTCTCGTGGCACTATATTTTTCATACAGAAGCAAAAATAGAACTGCTTCTCTATTCTACTCTTTAACCAAAACAGATGGTATGTAGGAAAAAATATTAAATTTTGAATGAAACCAAAAAGATTTATTTAGCCTAATTCTTATCCTCCAACCTTTTTTGTAGATCAAATTTCTTTATTTTTTTATAGCACCAAAAAAAAAAAAAAAAAACTAAGATCAATTATGTTATGTGAAATTGCATGAGTTTTGATTTAAGGTTCTGCAAAGAAATATTTTGCTAATTTAGTCCTTAAACGAAGGTAACTGAGAGCGTTTAAAAAAAATTGATTTTTCCCTTTTTTTTTCTTTTTTGATTAATAAAAGTGCAGCATTAATTTGCTCAAAAAAGGTATACTCTTAAACTAAACTATGCGGGAGAGGATGGATTATTGTTAAAAATCACTACAAAGAAAAAGTTTCACTGTGATCCAACTTCATATCTTTTGTACAGCAAGATACAATTAATTCCTCACAAATTTTCAAGAAAGATCATGATGTGCAGATGTTGTGATATTTTAATTTTATTTTTTTATTTCTGAGATAGTGGTTGATTGATGTGGGTTAAAAAATAGTTTTATTTTGTTGATTAATAGGCATTTTCATGGACTCTCATAGTCATTTTTTACTTTCTTCTACATCTAATATGTACGTAGAACGTATTGGGTTCGTGAAAATCTTCGAGTTTGGATGGGTTTATAAGTTTTGAGGTGGGCTGAGTTCATTTTGACCATTTTTAGAAAATGTCTGTCTGTATGTGACCTGCTTTTTGTGGTCGATCTAGGGCAAAAATTACTGCATGAAATCAGTTGAAATTTGGTGCATATATGTGCCTGCATGTGAACTGGTGTTCATTAGTTGAGCGCCAACTCCTCCAAGGGGAGTGGAGCAATTGAATATTTTCTGTTATGTGTACCTGCTATATCTCAAAGTTACGGGAAGAATCAAACAAAAATTGGCTCATATGTAGACCCTAGAAGATACATGTGCTGATTCAATTTTGGTACCCATATCTCAAAGGGTCAATCAAACGTTTTTTCTTGCTACATGTGACTGCTATATCTCAAGAAGTAATAAACAGATATAAACAAAAATTGGTTCACAGGTTGATGTTAGAGGGTACAAAAACTGATTTGATGTAGGTGGCAATAGCTCTTTAGGGGTTGGGGCGCAAGCAAACATTCTTTCCTGTTCTTTTCAAGTGCTATATCTCAAGAAGTAATGCATTTGATGAAATTTGGAATAAGAATCTACACGAAGACAGATCAGACTGTCGGCTGATCAGGAATCAGTCGACCTACGGCTGATTCCTGAGGAGGGGGTAAGGGGGCTGAATTCGGTCATCTTTGGTACAAGTTATAGTTTAATTAAATTAACAGTGTGGAAGATAAATCACATTAACAAAATGTTTTCATGTACGATTGCCTCCAGAAAGCCTCTCATGCAATTAATTGTTGGAAAATAACCGGAGAATTCTCAATATAAAATTAAAGGGCAAAAACAGAGGTAGCTCTAATTTCATTGTTTTCAAAAGATCTGCATTAGAGCTGGAAACACCAATCCATTCTTTTTTATATTTTAATAACTCCCATCCCATTGTGTGCTTCTCAATAGTTATCCAAGATAAGTCATGAAAATTTTTTAAAATTAGAATGTGATTTTGGTGTTTTATGCTTAAGTTTAAACACTGCCCCTTTCAAAATTGAAATTTGGAGCCACCTCCTTTTTGCAACAAGCCCTTCATTTATTATCTGTTGCCATCTTCTATTCATCAACAAATACAGGGGTCGAAGTGGTCCTTATATATCATATATTTCCTATACTTTCAAAAAAAGTATGAAAACCGTCCTATCTTTCCTATATTTTTGGGAAATGTCCTATATTTCCTATATTCTAGTTTTTTTTATTCAATTTATTTCTTTAAAACAACAGTAAATAAACTATCTGACTTCAGATTTTTCGTCGAAAGTACGTGTGCAAACTAATTTAAAATTAAAAAAAGGAACTCACTAAATCCTGCAACAGGCATCTTCTCTCATTGGCTACAGCAATATGACACCATCAACAGCAGTTTGTTTTGTTTTCCAGCGTGTTTTTTTTTTTTTTCGGTCTTTGTTTCCGCGGGTATATTTTTGTGTTCAGTGCACTTTCTGATCAGAATGTTCTAATAGTCTTTTTGCAATCTTTTCTTTTTGTGGAATTTTATTGAACAAAATATCTGTATATTTGTGCTACAAAGCATTGGTTATTTCCTGTTAGTTCTCAACACAAAGACGGTTTTTATTTATTTATATAAGCTATGTTTGTGACAATTCTATCCCTGCAAAAATTGTGAGTTGCTGCATTAATTATCAATAAATTTCACTTTTTTTTTTGTCTACAAAGTACACTTTTTTCAAAAATTTTTCTTTCAACTACAGGAAAGTCATTTCAGGTGTAAGTTATAGTTTTGTTTGAGGGTTTTTTTTAAACAAAATCATTGATAAGAATAAATAAATAATATGTATGTATTATTCCTTTTTTCATAGCGAACTATTCATATAATGTGTCCTATATTTGTCCTATATTTTTTGTGGTAAATGTCCTATATGTGACAAGTCGATCACTTCTACCCCTGCAAATAAAGTGTTTGTAATTAATTTAAGCTACTAGACAATCGCCCGTCAAGGTATGATAGGTGAAAATTGCTTCTGCATTTGAACAAAGCCATTGTCTGTTTGGTGTTATTTTGATATTTGAAATTGTAATCCTAACTCCAGCGGATTAACCCTAAACTCCAGTAAGTAGCATTCATTGTTGACCATTCTTTCGTTTCTTCATTCCCCTGAAATGACAATCTTACCAGTAAAACAGTTAAGTTACCGGATCGAGTTCAGCCTTGTCACAATAAAGCCTTTCTCTGCATGTTAAACATTACCAAAACATATTATCAAATTATCATGTCGTGGCTCGGCTCGATCATTAGCTATTAGATATATAAGGATACTTTTTAAATGATTTTCATTTTTCATGCTTTGATTCTGCTTTTTAGAATAGCAAAACTTAGTAGAAGTGATTATTCGTAACAGCCAAGAATATGTCATAAGAAAAATTAGAAGAAAGTTTTGTGATGGCCACAACATACTAGTTTTTCTGTTTTGCTTTCAGTCAAGTTGCATTTCTGATTTTTTTTTCTTTTATTTGTCATTTACTCATGCAGGGAGCTGCTCCTAATTTAAAAATGTAAAAGAACAGAGTATGAGGAATAATTTGCTGGTAGTTTGTTTTCTAACTCAGATGCCAATTGAAAATGTTTTAAGGTCTGCAACTGCAGCAGACTTGTAAAGAAGAATGAATTCATGGTTTGGGAGTTTGAAAATTAATGTTCTAGAAATTTATAACAGCAAAAGTTTTTTTCAGCTAAATTTTTTTTAAAAAATTACAGATTTACAGGATTACTTCATTTCTGATTTTTCAGCTTTGTTGTTTTGTCATATTACTTCCAAAAATTATCTGACTTTCTTTTTGGCAACCTCTGAGCTATTTTGATTACACCTAACTTTCAAATTATGAGAGCAAAAAATATCCAAGTTATCAGTGACTTCATAACATTGCTCAAAATTTCAAGAGAATAATAATAAAAAGAAAAGTCTGGCTAGTTACATATCAAACAAATTATTCTGTGACCTAAACTTATATCAATCAAAGCTTAGATCAAGAAGAGATTAGTTAGGTTTACAGCTGGAAGAATTTTAGAAAATTAAATTTATACACTGTGCAACAATTATTTACTGTAAACATTTTGAAGATGAAGTCGGAGTCAAAGGTGCAGAATTCCCATAGTTGGAGTTTTTTCGGCCAAGTCCCCAACTCTGCCATTACTTTCGGAGTTTTGGAGTTAGGTGGATTTTGGGGTAAAAGAGTCAAAGGCAAAGGCTCTAAAATTTCTGGTAAACTTTCACGTGCTGTCATCCTGTTGCAGAATAATGCTAGACCACACACAGCCAATGCAAAAAAGGAACTTTTGCGGAAATTTAAGTGCGAAGCCTTGAACCATGAACCTTACAGCCCAGATCTATCCTCATATGATCCCACATCTTTGGGAAACTCAAGAAGACACTTCGGGGACGAAGATTTCATTCGGATGATGAAGTAAAGGAGTGCATCCGCAATTGAAGCTAGCAGCAACCAAAGGACTTTTATGAGCACAGGGGAGGGGGGGGGAATTATGCAACAATTTCCCAGAGGGATACGTTTAAACACTTTCGGTCAGTATTTTTGAAGAATGTCGAATAAAGTATTTTTTATAGCCTCTTCTTCGTTATTTATTGACTAACCCTCATATATAAGGATGTAGGTGTAGACAATGTGGAGGGGGGCCCAACGTTTCTGTGCACGCCCCTGCATATGTGCAGAAATTTAACCTATCAATATAGTCATTAGCCATGAAGATATTGACCACGTCTTGTTGATAGACTATGGTTCTCAATATAAAGTACTAGTTTAGAATTAGTGGTATGAAGGAAAAATGAAATATATATACATTACATCAGAAAGTTCTAACTTATGGTTCAGAACCAGATTAGAAACTTAGATGATTGCAGGCCATAATCTTTTAATAGTAAACAAATTTTAAATTTTGTGAATTGCAAATTATGAGTTCTTTATTTACATACTTAGATTATGATTCCAGGCTCAGAAGGCTTAAAATGTACAATCTTGAGCAAAGAAGAGACCGAGGGGACATGATTCAGCTGTTTAAATTTATTAATACGAAAGATGTTACGGGGCTGAAGTTTAGCACTGAAAACAGGACAAGTGGTCATTGTTTTAAGCTATTTAAATCTCAGGCTAACATGGATGTTAGGAAAAAATATTATTTTAGCAGGGTAGTGGAACCTTGGAACAGCTTACCGGAAGAGGTGGTAATGAGCAAAGGAGTAGATAGTTTTAAGAGGGCCATTGATCTTCACTGGGGATTGTAAATTGACTAGGACCCAGTCTAGCTGGGCCCGGAGCCTGTTGCTGGTCGTCACTTTTGTATTTGTATTTGAAATAGCATGAAATGTTCTGTATATTTTAACTGAAGCAAATGTTTAATCAACCCAACTGTGTGAAAAAGTACTTGATCGAAACGGATTTGTAGACTACAGGAGAATTGCTGTGTATGATGCTGCAATTAAACTTCTGATATGGTTTACCAAAACCAAGTTTGAATGCAAGTGAGGAGTTAGGAGGGAGCATAAAATGGCTTTCCTTTAAAATAGAAACCTATTATTGTTTTGCATTGTAAGAACTAAAGAGGTAAACTTCAGGAAAATATTAATAATTTAGATATATTTCTTCTCCTACACTATGTCACCAAAAGTAATAGGACACTTTCAAAAATAACATTTTTATGGATTTCTTGAGAAGTAAGAAATAAATTGATCAATAACTTTTGTCATTTTCCAATAAAAATGAAAAAAAAAAACCCATTCATTTTCTGGACCAGCAACAAATTGAGAAAACAAAAACAGGTTTTGAACATCCTTCAGCGTAAATAGCTGAGAATAAGCTATAAATTTCATGAATAAGTTTACTTACAATCTAGAATTAATTTTTATATTTTTGTGAATTTATCAATTATATTCCCGAAGATGTAAGTATTTCTTTCAAAAAATAAATTTTAAAAAGGGTTTTGGTTCATAACATGCAGAGTTTTCTGTCACCCCTTACCAAACTTTCAGAGTATTTGACAGCATTCAAGAGAAACATAATACTAAAATTTGAAGTTAAAATATTGAATATTTGATGAAATATAAATGTTTTAAGCGATTAAATTTTCACAGTGCATGTGCGAAATCTAGCAATTTATAACCTTCATAATTTAAGAACTAAGTAGATCTCCCAACTCATAATCAAATACCAGTTTAATATCTTAATAATTTTAAGAGATATTGGTGATGAGTCAAATTTCAATAATTCTTGAATAGGTGATAAATTGCGAGGGTCGTTTACAAATTCGCAACACTTGCCTGCAACTGTTCAGTGTGATTCATGATAAAATCATATTATTTGCATCAGGGTACACATAAACGTTATTTTAGGGGTACAGGAGCCAGTTTCAGAAACAATATAGGGTCCTATTGCAACTCATGATTGCGAAAAAGATAAATTTGGATTCAAGATGTCAAAAAAATTTTTTTAGTTGATAAACACAAAAGTTATAAGTACAGTCGAACCTTGTTCCTCCCCCGACAGGTCGCACTCTTAGGTCGCCAAGTAAGGCGGTGAAAAAAATTCTGCCAAGGAATATAACAAATTCTCTTCTTAAACCAACTGATTTTTGAAGGAAACTGCATACTCGGAAATGATAATATTATTGTTTGAACCAACATCTTGGAGACCACATCAAACTCAGAGATAAGCCATTTAGGAGAATGTGTATGACTAGGCACAAAGGAAAATCATGAAATATAATGCCCATGCCACTAAGCCCCGTGCAAATGCACCTAGATTAGTTACTAGAAAAGTATCCTACTTTCGTTCTGTTTAATCCGGCCCCTGCTGCACTCAGTTATCCCCAAGGTGCACCGTTTCCAACATCTTGATTAATTTTTAACTTTATCTTATTGGCTCTCCAATCCCTTTCAACCTTTCATTCTGACATTTCACTGCACAGCTATGAAAGCATTCATTCTTTACCCCCTTTTCTGTTCCTTTCGGGAAAGTGGGGGTATGCTTCCTCCTTATTAAGCAACAAAAAATAGTCGAAATCAGTGTTCTTGGGGCTTATATTTCAGAAAATTAGCCCCAGACACAATTTTTGCTCAAAAATAGCACTTTGATACCCTTTCCCCTCCCCGTCTGATGATGACCTCCTCCAAAAACAGAAGCTGGATCTGCCCTTGATTAATGTATGCAGACTTCAGCAAACGACAGTTAATATATCATAATTCTGTAACATTGTGTTCTTTTGCTTCATTCTGCAAAGATGCGAAAAGCAATCTTAAACAAGTCCGGAAAAAATTCTAATTTAGGTGTTTCAGAATAAAAATCAATCTGGAAGCCATTAATTTACTGTGAATAATTTTTTAAATCCTGGTGGAAAAAAAAATAGCCAAAGAACCGACAGTGACACACTAGAGGAAAACTAATTGCTTAACCCTCCCCCCCCCCCAGGTTCATTTGGAGCACAAAATAGATACTTTGAAATGTATTTGTGAAAACAATGCATTTGTGCAGTATTGGGGAACACTCAATAAACCACCACCCTCGGCTTTCAATCCATTACTTAAGTTGGCAGTTTAACGAGGTTTGGCTGTAATAACTTTGAAGAAAGAGAGTTTAGAGTATCTTGAAGATTTTCGTCATTAGTTCTTTTTAACTTTTAAAAGTCCCACGTTCAGTCACACCCTGTATCCTGGAAATTTCTTTTTCTAGAAAGTTCCCTTAGAGACATTTTTACATTTGGGGCTTTTTCCATTTTTCTTTGGGTTTGTCCTACCTAGTTTCTTCTAATTTCTATTTTTTCTTTGGAAAAAAAGAAATGGGTGCCTAACATTGAACCTGGCGCAGGAACAGATTCTTTCGCCAACGGAAAATCGACGGGACCCTTGTCGAAAAAGTATCCCATTTTTGAATGAGGAAGTAATCTTTCCTCGCTTTCCCTCCCCTTCCCCCATGCTATAAAAATGCACATCCAAAAATAAATTCAATGTCTCTGCTGGAAGAATCTAAATTAAATTGATACAGGTATAGCTAGTAGAGGATTTCAGAAGGGGCACCAGCCCCGCAAAAGGATGAATTCATTTCACTATTTTATTTATTACTTTTTAATTTACCATTCTTTTGCATTTTTTTAGGTAGTTAATTAAAAAGAACACAAAATACATACAGCAAATTTTGAATAAAAGCATTTTTGTTTGCTAAAGAAGTATTAGTGGAGTCAGAGGCCCAGAATTGCAGAATACATTTAACTCGGTGGTTTTGAAATCAAGGGACCGTATTATCGGGATTTGTCCATTAATTCTTCTTTGATGGAATCAATAATTAGCATTTTTTTTTTTTTTAATGTGTAGGCACACCTTAAAGAATCATTTTGATCCAGGAACCTATTTGCAAAATAATAGATTTCTTTTTCAGCTTATAAAAATGAAAGAAATCATATGGTAGTTTCTATGAGAAACCATGATTTTTAATGAAAACGGCATGTAGTACAGTAGAACCTTGTTTATCCCAGCTAAATGGGGTCGCAGGTGCATCGGATGTCGGGGATCTCGGTTAGCAAAAACTCTGCACTAAAGCACGTCAGGATCTCAAATTTTTAAAATGTATTAAATAAAATACAATAGAATATTTTTAAAGGAGAAAAATGAACACATAAAAAAATTGTTTTACAGTTAAAAAACTAAAGTGAGAAAGTAACTTGTAGTAAGTTTTAAAAGTCAATTGATTTTTTTTACAGTGCAAATTTAAATATTAATAGATGCTTTTGAAAAACACAAAATTTCCAGAAAATAAATTTAGTTAAAATTGAAAATTCATCATTTTATTAAATGAACATCTTTGTTGTTAAATTTGTTACCATACTTTGCAAAAGTCCCAAATTTCTGGCAATAGCTCTCCGATCAAGCAATTTTTTAGGCAAAAAAATTTCTATCTGTGTAGTTAGTATCTGGGGCATTCCACGGTATTTTTTAAATTATGAAGAGTCTGTAACGTGACCTTTTTTTGCCATAACTTTTTAATTTACCGTTTGATTTGCAAATTATTTTAATTTGAGCAGGTGTGTTGGTAGGAAAAGATCAAAATAAAATAATATGCTAATCAAACAGTAAACTAAAAAGTTATGGCAAAAAACGTCACGTTACGGACTCTACATAAATGTCAAAAATACCTTGGAATGCCCCATCTGTCATCTGCTCTAAATATGGGTCTGTCTTATGTGTCTTAGAAGTTAGTTTTTGAGGCAGAACAACAGGCAGAGAAATAAAATACATCGTTCTTTTAGAGCTTACGTATTTAGACAAAAGAAAAAAAAAAGAATTCATTGTCGACTCGGTTAACAGAAACATCGGTTAATCGAAGCTCGGATAATCGAGGTTCTACTGTATCAATGTGTTATCTCAACTGTATCATGGCTTTAAGAACAAATCAACAACTGTTTTGAAACTCACACAGAAATAGCTTTTGAATTTTTCAGTAAAACTTTTATGTTATGAAGTTATGATTTTCTTTATAAATTCATTATATAAAACTCAAGTGAGGTATGGGTTTATTTAATAACCTTGCCCTTGTGTTATAATCATTATGACAATGTTCCTAATTAAAGCTGCTCATTGTTTAGCATCTTGGTGACATTATATTGCGTTTAGTATTTAAATGGCTTGAAACGTTAAAGATGTTTTCCGTCCACATTCAAAGTTTTTTCGTGCATAATATTCATGTACTTAAAAGTAGACTCATTAACCTAAAGGAGTCCTAAAAAAAAATAATAATAATAATAAATAAAATAAAAATACGCACATTTAAAAATAAAGTTATTAAAACTTTGTTATGAAACATCGAAGGTGGTGGGAGGGAGGTGCTATTTAATTTCTCGTGCCCATTCCAAAAGATTTTTCTGTATCCGCCTCTGGGTATAGCGCAAATTCAGACAGTTTCCAGCTGTGCATTCTAGCGCTAACGTGCTTTGCTTGGGAAAGAAAGTTAAAAAATAATAATAATAATAAATAAAATAATTAATTAGAAGAACTTTCAATGCTTAACTTGTTTACTCATGCAATAAAAGAGAAAATTATTTTCTTCGTCGTCAACAAATTTACAAAACTTGTCTTTCGAGAAAAGAAGAAGTAAAAGTTCTTACGTACGCATGTAGCATTTTTTTTGAGGGGGGGGGTATAGATAAATAAATTCACAATACGTAGCAAAAATTCAAGCATTTCGGCTGATTAACATCAAAACTACTGCATTTCGATTTCAGGTTGTTTTCTTAATATTATAATCATTGTTGATATCGGCATTTCCACGGTTATTTGGAAACTCGTCCTTATCCGATTTACACACATGTTTATTTTTACTTCTCTTTAAATACCCGAAGTACGCATTTTATCATGGATGTTGAACTCGTCTTGAAGATTGAATTTTGCAATCTGGACTTTTGGAGGCAAAGCCGCTTTTAAAGCGTAGCAGATGCCTCATGATGAACTAATGAACTAAATGAACTACGCATTTTAAAATGCTGCTAGATACGTTTTAATTAAGGTGTATAAAGTTAAAAAAGTAAATTATGAAATGAAACCAAAGTTTCTTACTGTTAAATATTAGCGTTGTTTTTGTGCAAATCAAAGAACTATTGTGCATGGAATTACAAAATATTTCATTTGCGTGCTGATGTCGCGAATGATAAATAACTGATTTGTAAAGAAAGAAGAAAATTTATATCAAAATAGAGCCTGTCTTTATTCAGTAAAAGCTGAATTTCGAAAGGTACTTTTTACATTTATTTACCCATTTATAAGTATTTCCGTGAATAAAACTCCAGATGAACTAAATACGATAATAGAATTATAATCAATACATAGGGGGAGTTGGGGCACGTTGTTCTGCTTTTTTCTTTTTTATCTGATCAAAAGATAAAAAAAAAGAACAGTTCTGTTTTCTACCATAAGTTTCATGAAGTATTTATAATCATCCTAGAATTTTTTAAAAGTGCTCGAGTCATTAACTTTTTTAGTAAACTTCTGTTACAATTTTAGAGATAATTATTATCCAATATTGTAACACTTATTTTCTTTTACAATGAAAAACATAAAATTAAAGATCAATGTGAACTTATTAAATTTTTACTTAATAAAACATTTTAAATCAAAAACAGTAAGTAAACTAGTACACAATTATTTCTTAAAGGCTAAAAAAATTATTACTTTGTTTTTCATATTTATAAGGAAAGTACTGTATTAAAATTAGCAGAAGAAGTGTAAAATAAACTCTTAGAGACTAACAGTCTGTTGACTAGTTAGCAGTATAGTTTCAGGAAAGGTAAATCGTGCGGTACTAATTTATTGCATTTTTATGACAAGGTAACCTTGGCTTTAGATAACAAAAAGTGTGGATGTTATTTATATTGATTTTCAAAAAGCTTTTGATAAGGTACTGCATGTTGCTCTTCTCAGCAAGCTAACTGATATTGGAATGAGTGCAGGGGAGGATCAAAGGGTCAACTGACCCCCCGTGACAAGAATTTTTATTACGATTACACTACCAATCTTCAATTTTTAGGTACGAAAAAATAGTACATGGAATTGATGTTAACTTGTCTTTTTGCTTTGTTCTGTAAGGTATTCTCAGCGCATCACAGTTCAAAGGATTGACTGGGTTCGTTTGAATGGGCTATTGCTATTTTCAGTTTTTTTGTATACAAAGCACAACCATCTCTAATGAGCTTAACCATTGAAAAATTGTAGGAAGGGGGTATTTGAATGGGTTTTCATCTCATGGGGGAAGGAGGAGGATGGGCACCCCTGTTTAAGAGAAGCTTTTTTACGTAGGAAAGCCGACCATTGAAACTTGACCCACCTTACACATATTTCTGGATCTGTCCCTGAATAGGTGGAAAGACTTTACTTTGGGTTAGGAATTGGCTGACTGGAAGGAAATAGAGTAGTTATGAGGAAAAATCATCTAAATGGAGTGATGTTTTAAGTGGAATTCCTCAGGGACAGGGGGGGCATTTCAGCATTTCATATGGGGGGTCGAGTTTCTTAAATATGTATTACCACAGTAACAAACACATATTAGCTAACAGGAAGTGGTCATAAAATCGGTTTAATATGAATAAAAATTAGTGCTTAGAAGCAATTAAAATTTTGATTCATTTTCTAATAAGTTATCATACAAAACATCTTGATACTGAAGTTTTTATACCTTTTGGAAAAGTTTTAATGCATGTTTTTTGGAATTCAGAAGAGCAGGGAATCGTCTTACTATCAGTGCCCAGTGTCGTGCTGTTTTGCCAGCACAGCTAAATAGAAAAGGTTTTTTCTTTTTTTTTCTTTTGCCCATTGTGCTTCGAAAATATTTCTCTAACCTAACAAAAAATTTTCTCTACCAGCTGAGCTGATTGGAATAGTTAAAAAATAATTGAAGGAACAAAATTATGTATGAAAACACTTTTTATGTTTTGCTCTTCAAAATCACACAGGCAACTTCAAAAATTGCGAGGAGCTTAATTTTTCATCATTGAATAATCTAGTCTCGTCGGCGCTCTCAGCTTCAATTGGATGTCATCTACCACCAGCTCTGTTATTCACTATTCCAGGCTGAAGAGTTCACAACAAGGACGGAACTGCAGTCTCTGGATGTGATAACCGGTCTGTCGGTATATTGCCTGTAATTTTTCTTGCCTAGTGCTAAAAATTTTACTCATAATTGAAACATTTTATTTTTCGTTTTCAAAAAATCCAATCCAGATAATATAGAGCCAACCATGCAGAAAAATAATTATCATCAAATCTCGTGTTAATTTTATTCAAAAAACAATCTTTTACTTCATACAAAATATTAAAAAATCAGTGTTTGACTTCACATCATCATGTGGATTTTTCTTTTTTTAGTGCCTTTTTAAAATTGGCTCGGAGGAAGAATATTTTTGAAAACGTTTCACCATTGATTGAAATAAGCATCTATGTAAAATCTATTTTCAATTTCAATTGCAGATTGAACTATGGTAGTATGAACGCACAGATCAATTGTAGATTGAACTGTGGCTTGAATAGTCCGAAAATTAAGTGTGGCGGATTGAAGATGTTTTGATAGAGTAAAACATTTTTCGAAAACTTACCTCAATACAAACAAATTGAATAAAAATTCAAACGAAGTCATACATGCTGAAGGGCATGAGCTTTTTCACCATTGAAAGAATCGTTTTGCAATAATTTTCACAGTCGTCAAATCACTGCTTTGAAGTTATAGAGAAAGGTTTTTATGGTTTTAACTCTTGAAGACCATCTTGTGTCACTTTGAGATTGCATAACTATAAACTCCCATAAAAGGTATTTGTTGATATGTTTTTTTTTTTTTTATTCAATAAGCACATGCATTTTTAAGAAGTTTTTATGAAAGCAGATAATGCATTGAGCAGCTGAAACGTGTTTCTAGCAAAAGAAAGCGATGAACACTCATTAAATAAATATACACTTAAAAAATGAGCGTAAAAGTGAATGTAAAATACCAAGGAATTTTCTTGAGAAAACCGTGCAGTCACACCACTTTGTATGAGCCTCTCATATTGGACATACCATCGTTACACTGGGCACACAAGTATGAAATATTTAGCCGTGAAAAGGCCGAAAAATACTTCGTGAATTTCTAAGTCATCATCCAAATAACGAAAAACACTTTTTCTAGTCTGGGAATGTGTCGAGTTTCATCAAATAGTTACTGAGAACCAGCGAGATTTTTTTAATGAACATTGATTTCCGACTTACATAAATTGAATTCACCCATTTTCTATCATTCTGCTTAAAAAATTTGGGGGTGCGACCGCTCCCTCTTGACCCCCCTATTTGCCGCCCCTGCTC
This sequence comes from Uloborus diversus, assembly GCF_026930045.1. Classification (NCBI taxonomy): domain Eukaryota; kingdom Metazoa; phylum Arthropoda; class Arachnida; order Araneae; family Uloboridae; genus Uloborus; species Uloborus diversus. The sequence continues at coordinate 157,298,763 of NC_072739.1, forward strand.
AGGGATAAGTTTTAGGGCCTCTTTTGCTCATTATTTTTATGGATGATATTAATGAAAATATTTCTAGAAACCTGAATTGTTTTGTTGATGTAAAAGTTATGGAGATTGTAGAAAATGAAGAACAAGTAAAACAGCTTCAAGAGGATTTAGATCATATTACTTATTGGGCAGATAAGTGAGGTATGGCAATTAATGTAGGGAAATGTCAAGTGCTACACTTAAGTCATGGAAATAAGTGTACAAATTATTATTTACAGGGTTTGGTTAACAGTCAGGCAGAAAACCTTATTGATCTGGGTATCTTAAATCAGGATTTCAAGTTTAGTCAACAGTGCAGCATTGCAAGTCACAAGGCCAACAGAATGCTTGGATTTATCAATAGATCTATTTCAAATAGAGACGTACCGAGTACTCGGTAACTACTCGGTACTCGGCCTACTCGGCCAATATGCCGAGTACTCGGTACTCGGCCAAATTTTGATCAGATACTCGGCCAATACCGAGTAGTTGCAAAAAATTGAATATATAATAAAATTTACAAAAAAGCTCAAGCATATATAATTTTCTGCAACCATTTACAATTCAAATTTAAATTTTGAGAATAATGAAGTTTGAAATACTTCAATGGAATAAATCTTGGTTCGAATGTCTCGAAAGTTAATAAAACTTTTTTCTTAAAAATTGTGCAAATATGGAATTTTTGCTACACAAACTAAAATTAGTTATAAGATATATAAAAATACCTTAGCTTTAAAAATAAAAGGAAATAAAACAATGTTAGAAGCACAGTGCAGGATCACTGCAGACACATGTTTTGGCGTTACGAGGAATTTCTTTTTCAATGCACAAAATGTGAGCTCGTTGATTTAAAGGCATCCGGCAAAAGTCGAATTTTTTGTCGTATGCCTTTACATTCTTTAGTTCACATGTTATGCACTGAAAAGACGATCCTTGTAACACAGAAAAACGTGTCTGCAGTGTTCCTGCACATTTGTTTTTTTGCTTTTAAATATTATTTGTTTATCGAACTAGACCTATAATGAATAAATTTGTGTAATTTGTTTTAATTCCAACTTGATAAGTCATACCTTTTATTTATTCATTTTTAATTTAAAAAATATTATTTTTGCAAAATTTTGTAGTTAAATTTCAGCAGGAATTTAGTCTAAAAACTATTATATGGACAAGGAGGTCTGTACTACTACTTCAATAAGTTCAAATTCATCGATGTGTGTCGGTGGTCCTTCTTTCAACATAAATGGTACTGGGAAACTCGGCCGAGTAGTGAAAGGCCGAGTTACTCGGTACTCGGCCGAGTAGTAAAAGGCCGAGTACTCGGTACTCGGCTACTCGGCCAAAGTGCTACTCGGTACGTCTCTAATTTCAAACAAATCTAAGAAGGTTCTTTTTCTTTTATATAGGAGTTTAGTAAGACTTTATTTGTAGTATGCTTTTCAGTTTTGGTGTCTTTATCTCAGGAAAGATATTTCTATATTGGAAAGGGTTCAAAGAAGGGTTACTAAACTAGTGAGGGGACTTTCAGATTTAGACTATGATACCAGACTTAATAGCCTTAACATGTAATAGACTGGAGCAAAGGAGAGTCAGAGGGGACATGATTCAGTTGTTTAAATTTATCAAAAGGAAAGATGCTAACGGGTTAAATATTTGCATGGAAAGCAGGAGGAGGAGTCATTGTTTTAAGTTATTCAAATCTCAGGCTAACCTGGAAATTAGGAGAAATTACTTCTTTAGTAGGGTCGTGGGCACTTGGAACATCTTACCGGAAGAGGTGGTAATGAGCAAGCTGGTGGATAGCTTTAAGAGGGCCATCGATCTTCATCGGAGACTTTTACAAATACAAAAGTGACGACCGGCAACAGGCTCTGGGCCCAGCTAGACTGTTCCTAGTCAATTTACAATCCCCAGTGAAGATCAATGGCCCTCTTAAAACTGTCAACTCCTTTGCTCATTACCACCTCTTCCGGTAAGCTGTTCCAAGGTTCCACTACTCTACTAAAATAATTTTTCCTAATATCCATGTTAGCCTGAGATTTAAATAGCTTAAAACAATGACCCCTTGACCTGTTTTCAGTGCTAAACTTTAGCCCCGTAACATCTTTCGTTTGAATAAATTTAAACAGCTGAATCATGTCCCCTCGGTCTCTTCTTTGCTCAAAACTGTACATTTTAAGCCTTCTGAGCCTGGAATGGAGTCTAAATGAAAAAGTCCACTTATTAGCCTTGTAGCCCGCCTTTGAACCCTTTCCAATACCTTAATGTCTTTCTTAAGATAAAGAGACCAAAACTGAACAGCATACTCCAAATGGGGTCTTACCAAACATTTGAAGACAGTCCATCGAAGGTTGTCTGTTCACTAATGGCGACGTTAAATACCTCATGGTCAAAGTCTTCCAAGTTTCCATTCAAATCGATAAATCCGGGGGTGCTGCATCAAGGATTGCTCAGATGCTGGTCTGGATCAAAAAACAAAGCTTTCGGTCCTTTCAATGCCCCATCCAACCGGTTAAACCTCATGTAGTGGTAGTTACTAGAAACCCTGAACAGGGCGTACTAATTGTACTGGAGTAGAGTTGCTCACATGGGCGGATTTATGGGGGGGGCAGAGGGGGGCAATGCCCCCCAGTTTTGGGAGAACTTTGTGTAGTAATAACACATTTTCCAAAAATAAAAAAAAATCATTGTTTTTTTCTTTTTTGAATAGTTTAGAAGAGCATGGGTGGATTTATAGGGGGGGCATAAGGGCAATACCCCCCCCCCCCAGTTTTGAGAGGACTTTATATAGTAAAACAAAAAAATCATGACTTTTTTCTTTTTTGAATAGTTCAGTGAAAATAAAGAGAATAGCAAATGTCCTTTTCTGATGGGAGGGGGATTCTTCTATTACTTCGTGATCATTTTTATTAGCACAGGAGCTTAGCTCTTGTACTTATCAATTTAATGAATTTTTTCATTCATCACCTAATGAAGCAATGTATTTATTATTATTTTTTTCAAATGAAAATATTCATTTTTAAAGAGAACTCTAAATATTTGTTTTATTTTTATTAGAATGAATTCTTTACCCTCTGACTGCGCAATTGTTTTAGTTTTAGCGAAGTTGCTTAAGAACATGTATATATTTATGTACTGAAAAACAAGATAAAAATAATATTATGACGAAAATACGAGGACAGATCCAGAAAGTTTTCAAGGAGTGGCGTTTGATTTTTTAGCTGACCTCTTACTATGTATCTGATTTATACATATGTTTGGGGAGGGGGGATGCCACTGCATTTTTATCTAAAGCAACTGAAATGTCAAGATTTAACCAAGGAGGTCCCCAACATTATTTTTTTCCTTTTCCTTTGAAAGAGGCATTCTGAATGTATTTAATAACTTCAATTTTGTGATGATTCAAAGCGAATGTTTCAAAACCTCCTCCTGTTGATCATTGAAGGTGCTCTAAAATTAAGCTTTTTTTAAGTTTAGTTTCAAAAAAATTACCAGAGCATAGTCACAAAACTCATTCTTTCCCCTAACACTGAATACTCTAAATGTCTAAAATCGTGTCTTTAAGACTTAAATGTTGCAAAATACATGGGAGAAGGCTTCGGAAATTCTCCTAACATTGCCAAAAATCGTCTAAAATTGCCTTTTGAAAATTGGGAAACTTCGAAAATTTTCCCGAAGGACAATTCAAATCTAATTTTTCTTTACATCTTCAAAAGGGGTAACACTTCAATTCAGATAAATTATCGGTACAGTCTGTCCTTGTAGAAATATGCCATGCACCCAGTGGCGGATCCAACCGATTGTTTTGGGAGGGGGCCATCCGAAATTTTTGAAAAACTCCGAACTCCCCAGAAATTTTATTAAAATGAAGTTTTAAAAACTCAATTTTCGGGTGTATCAAGACATTAGGTGAGTGGATGAATTTAGGAATCTCCCTCAAAAATGTTTCAAAATTTAAATTTCTGAGACATTTTTGGAAATAAGGAAATTAAAAACTCATTTTGTCAATTTTTGATGATGTACGAAGAAAAGTCAGGCGTCGGGCACTGGCCCCAAAATACTTTTTGAAAATAAAGCTTAGAAACCAAAATATTCTGTCATTATACATTGAGAAGTTAGAAGAGGAGGGGTGCTTTTCTAGCTCTTCAAATGTCCAGCCTAACAATGCATCTTTAGGAAATGTTTGCTTACATTAAAGAAAGTGTGAAGGTGCTTAGAATCCTTCCTTCCTGGAAATATTTTATTTTTGAGGCTCTAAAAATTCGATTTTTAACTATATTTATACATATTTTGAAAGAGATGAAAGATTCGTGAACTCCTCCAAAAACCTCCACAGTATAAACTAGGGAGGGAGGGGGTCCTATCAAAAATCGTTTGTAATTGAAGTCCCAAAATTTTTTATTTAAGTTGCTTTTAAGCAAGTTAAGTGATAAGGGCTGGATAAGCTAGTTTCCATTGACATTTTTCCAAATAAAAGACTTAAAATGCAATTTTTTGCTACATATCAAGGCAAAGGGTATGGGAAAAGAGGGTTCTCCCACTAGTTTCGAAATTAAAGCCATAAAAACGAAAATTTAGGATCTCTTTGGTCTTAGGTATACTCTGAGAACAGTAGCATTTAGAGATTGTCCAAGTGTCTGTTGGAATCAAGAAATGATGTAAAAGATGGAGAAAAATTTTGGAAATAAAAGTTTTGTTTTGAGGGTAGGGACATAATTTATCTCCCATTTAAGGCCTATGCTTCTTTTTCAGTATAACACATGTGTTAAATTTTGTTATCTTCTCATAATATTTTTTTTCTTGTTTTTTTTTCTTAAAAAAATTTCTACAATCACAAGGCTTTGGGAGGGGCCATGCCCCCCCCCTCTAGATCTGCCCCTACATGCACCTCAAAATCAAGGAGATACACAGCTAAATAATTTATAAATGGATTGGTTTACCTAATGTTTTATTCAAATGAATAGCCTCAAATGCTCTCTTTTTGGGGGAAAAAAACTATTTTTGAACCCTTGCTCTTTCATTGTGGCTTAAATAGGCCAGAAATAGTATTCTCACAGTGCATAAACCATCATTTAAAAAATTATAATTAAGTTTACGATATCTACTGCTCAGTGCTATTTTATTGCAGTAATGTACTTAATGTAAGTACCTTAATTCATGCATCTCATTGGTCATTGATTTTGTGCTTCATAACAGTAATTTATGTTTAATAGTAACGCTTTTTCTAAATTACAGTAAAAAGTCAGTTCTTTATAAAAGATACAGTAATATATAGTTAAGAAATGGTCTGAAACAATTTGAGGGGTTATAACACATGTCTGAAATAATTAGGTATGCTTATAAAAAAATTCTAAACATACGTTGTTCTGCAACTTATGTTTAGAATTTCCCCTTGCGCGAGGGGTCTTGGAATGCATCCTTCGCTTAAGTCGGGATTCGACTGTATTGTTTAAAATTCGGCTCATATCTGGAAAGTGTAATACATGTTTACAAATAAAGAAAGTATTAACGTGAATGCAACAATAATAATGAAAATGAATAATTAGATAACTGACCAGCTTGTAAATTAGCTTAAACTGGATTATAATTTATTTAATTTAATTTTTTTTTTTAAATCTGTCCTTAGTAGAAAAATATTGCATAATTCATATTTCATGCATTTCTGTTTGAATTTAAATATTAACTGTGGAGATGAATCTTAGAAAGTATGTCTCTAGTTAGGGCAAACCTGTCTTAGCAGCACAGTGAAGGCTAAGCAGATCCCAACCACAGCATCAGGATGCTGTCAGGTAAGGTTTGCCCCAACTATACTGCTGCGCTAAGTGCAAAAGTTGTATCTGCAGCTGAATTCAAATGAAGAAATTGCCATTTAAAGTTGTGTGCCTCCATATATTTGATTCAAATGCAACTGTTTTATATTTTTAAAAAAAAAAAAATTCCCCCTGACTAATGACCATAAAACATTGTATTTAGGTGAACTATGTGACAAAGAACCACCTGGTGATCATAACTCAATTTTGATGAAAAGCGTAGATATGATTTTTGTGCTTAGCACGGCAGTATAGCTCATTTGGTCCAAATAAGATCTGAGATTAAGGTTCTCTAATCTCTCCAACTTCTCACTTTAAAAATAATAATAATTATTATACTTTTATTTATTCGAATTCATTAAAAAAAAATCTGCATATAAAAATTAACCCAAAAAAATTATTTGAAACATTGTTTTCAAAGAAGCGTTTGAAACAATTAGTTTTTTAGTTCCTTCACAGAGCTATGTTCTTCTGTTGCAAACAAATATTTTCAATATCTCCAATCACTTGCTGGTGAAGGAAAGCCCCGACTTATAACATGAGCTCTGTATCCTTTTTAGCCAAATAGTTTACTTTGAAGATCGTATTCCATTTAAAATCTTTTGTGGAAACTTGTTCAGGACTTTCGTTTTAATCCAAGTGAAAGGAGTTAAAATGAAGCGTGCATGTAGTTGTTGTTTTGATGAAATGACAGCAGGAATCATGTGATTTCGATCACCCAATAGAATTAAAGTATAAGTCAGCGTCACCTGCGCAGATAAGTGCGCGCGAGACGATCCCAATCCAAAATGCCGTCTAGTTCAGAAGGGAAGTCCGTTTCGTCAACAACGCAAGCAGAGAAACCTATTCACTACACGTAAGTTTAGAAAAAAAGATTCTGACTCGCAATATAATCGGAGAATTATGTATAGAGTACCTTTTAACGTAGCTTATGGTGATTCTCTTGCGTTTGATTTCAGATATTTAAAGGAATTTCGCGTGGAGCAGTGTCCGCTGTTCCTGCAGCACAAATGCACACAACATAAACCCTTCACGTGCTTCTATTGGCATTTTATGAATCAACGTCGACGGAGGCCTGTCAGAAGAAGAGATGGTACTTTTAATTATAGCCCTGATGTGTACTGTTCAAAATATGACGAGACGACTGGTATCTGCCCCGACGGAGACGAGTGAGTACTTCCATTGACAGTGCTTGACAACTGGTACTCCCCTGCGCGTGCAGCCATGTTTCTGTTCGTAGGGAAGAAGCTCTTTCGCCTTAACAATCGTTTCCCAATGTTTACTTCCGCTCTCGCTCGGATTTTGAGCCAATTTGGGGGTTTTTTTTAGCCAAAAATTTGAAGTGGATTTCATGTTGGCTTTCTCTGGCTCATCAAGGTCATGGGACGAAAGAAATTTGAGGGGGATGGGCTGATTATTTTCGACATGTGGACGGTTCTTTTGCTTGTAAACAAAATACGCCATATTAGTGCGTCCCGCCATGTTGTGTTGCGCGCGCGCATCTGTGACGTTTTTAGTGTCAGCTTAAGTTAATGTAAGATTCAATCTTGACAGCTGAATGTTTACTGTTTTGAAGCAGCTGATAGCAAAATCAAAATTTTTCATTTTACATTCAAAGCGGTTAAATTCGAGTTATTTCCATAAACTTATTTTTGAATTTCAACTTTTTATGTTGTTTTTGTGTTGAGTTCCTCCTTTAACCCTAAGTTTTTTTGTTCGTTTTTTCTGAAGCTTGCGTTAGTTAATTTTTCTAATAAGTATTTTAGTATAGAAAAGCCAATGCATGTAATAAATTTCATGCAGAAAATTGATATTTTTCCTCTTCACTCAAATTGAGAGGCATTAAAAAGTTTTTTCTCCTGTTCAACTCCTTTTATTTTCGTCTTGTCTTTTTATAAAACACTTTGAGTGATTTTTTTTTTTTTAAATTTTAAAAACTAAAAAAGAGTTAGATTTTAAGCAAAGTTAGTTATGCAACACAAATGAAATGATTGCTTTTGTGCAATAAATTCACGCAAAAAACAAGGTTAAAATTCAAGGGTGCTTGTGATCTGAAAATTCCCAAAATTTTGAGCTGACAATACATTTTAAAACTGAAAAGATAAGAAAAAAAAACCTTTTAAAATGTTTTTTTTTTCCCAATGAGTTTTGTGTGCACAAATTGAAGAAGGGTTTATGTAAGGGTAGAGGGTCGAGTTTCCTCATAGTTTCCAAAAATTTTACACTGTCTTCAGAAAAACTTACCATTATCACCTGTTATGTTTTCTTATAATATCATAAGGAAAATATAAAGTAATAACGTTTCAAATATTAATTTTATTCAAACTGAATCTAATATTAGCATCCATATTAACAACTAAAATACAACTGAATAATCACCATGAGCATCTTTGTTCTTAAGATTTGACAACTCCAACTGTTACCATTCATAACTTCAATAATATGTTGCATCACCTCTGTTAAAATTGCAAACACTGCACTCTGAACAATGAATGTTATTGTATCATAATCCATTATAGCACGGGGTTCTCAAACTGGATGCCGCAATAGGCTAGGGTACTTTGAGAAAATCCAAATTCTTCCTAGGGTGCCGCAAATCGGAAAAGTTGGAAAACCCCTGCAATATGGGAGTCACGGTTTGAAAATATCAAAAATATCCGATATTTTGATATATATCCGATATTTTCAAACAGCAAACAGAGGTCTTCAAAACAGTAAATGCACATCTTCAAATCAAGCTTCATTTTTACTTCCTTTTACAAAAAAGGAAGTATTGTATTCGCGAAAAAATTTTCACTCAAAAATCGCCCTTAATTTCCATTTTGCTCACCCCCAAATGAATGTTGAGTTTTTTTTTCGATTCGACCACATGCGGTCGAGTGCCTAAGAATGTATAGACACGCGAAATATCCATTTTGACCATCACCGAGGTAATTACAACGACTTTTCTCGTGACGTCTGTATGTATGTGCGTATGTGCGTATGTATCTCGCATAACTCAAAAATGGTATGTCCTAGAAAGTTGAAATTTGGTACATAGACTCGTAGTGGGGTCTAGTTGTGCACCTCCCCTTTTGGTTGCTTTCGGATGTTCCTAAGGGGGTCTTTTGCACCTTTTTGGGGGGAAATCATTGTTAATTTCGATGTAAACTCAAGTGGCGTTATAATTTGTCGGACACTTGGCAATATATCGCCAGTCTTTTGGTCGCCAAGTTTTGTCGCCAACTTGGCGACAAATTTGGCGGAGTTTTTTTTTTTTTTGGTTTCAATTTGGCCATTGTTGGTGATATTTAGAGAATAAATATTGAATCACATTAAAATAGCGAATAATGGGGAAATGACATTAAATTGGAGTAAAAGGAAGTCATGTGATGCACACATCAGCTCGTTTAACATTATTATTACAACGTGCAGACTTAAAGTTAAGGTTTCTTTCATCATTTATATCTAATATTTCATTTTACATTTTTATCAATTTAAGTCGAGTTAAATTAGCATTTGCTGTTTTGCTAATTTTTATTTTGTTAGTTTCTGTCTGACTACGGATTGTATGGAAAGACAAACATCCGTTTTACAGCCGGAAATGGAAGAATCTATTATTTTTTACAGATGTCAGCTTTTGCAGAAGCAGAGTCGCATTCAAATGAGCGAAATACGCTCATCAAATTTTTACTCTCCCCCCTTATTCACATAGATTCATCTTATCTGGGCATTTGAAAATTCCATGCAATCCGTGGTTGGACAGTACTTTTACACAGTTATGTAATTCAGAAATAAAAAATATATTCATTAGTCAGTGCACAGTCATAAGATTTTTTTTTTTAAATCAATGTTTAATATTTAATTTGGCACTTTTAATATGAAGTAAAATTGTTACACTGCTAATAATTTTAGGAATATAAAATAAAAAAGGATTATATATTATATTACTTTGTTATGTTAATGATGCATTAATACATCATTGAAATATAGTACGTAACTTTTTGGTTATTTTTAATTATAAATGAACAATATTACTAATATAATATAGTCATAAAACAATTCGGGAGGCACGAAATATCATTTATCTAAGGGGGTTGATTTGGGAACATATTCTCCCCCCTCTTGCAAAACTGTTTTCCTTTTTTTACCATAGAAAAGTCTTAAACAAATCAAACCATAGCTCCTCTGAATTTTATTTTTAATAGCTATGCTACTGACATGCTATATCGTCCAAACAACTTTTCAAACAAACAAAAGTGCCATTTTAGCTTAGGTGACTTTAGCACCTACAGCTGTGAAATTTAGTAGTTAGTTTGAACCTTTTTTGGGGAAGGCAGGGGTGCCTGGCCCAGGGAAGGAGTTGAGGGGTATTTCTCTCTTTTTGGTAGAGGGTCTTTGCAATATTTCAAGGGTGCACCCTTGCTCTTAGGGAGAAGGGTTCCCCTGGCAAAAGGCTTGAAAGCGTTAATTTTGTTAAGTTTTTTATGAAGTTTTTTTTGGAGGGGGGGGGCAAAAATGCTAATATTATTTCAATAAAATGAGCTCATTCCTTAGATTCTATTTTCTATGGTTAGGTTAGCAGGATTTTCATTTTGTTCTGATCAGTGTAGAATAAGCATTCCCACATTTGCATTGAATAAAGATTAAGTCTTCATAAATTCTATTCATGCTACATTATGTATTGATATGGTGACCATATTTTTTGGAATGAAAATTGGTTTAGTAAATCTTAACTTGGGTGGGGGGGGGGGGGGGGGGGGTCAGTACGTAAAATGTTAGACCAAGGTTCTCATTAGAGGAAAATATGCGATTGAGAAAATCTCACCTTCTGTTGAAATTAGAGTGAAAGTTGAGTTTTAAAAATTGAAAGATTATTTTTAAAAATCTTACTATACAATTTAAGAGCCATGACAAAATCCTGAGAAAGTCTCTCAAATATTTTTTGAGTAAGATTTCTTTGAAAAGTGCTCACTCTCACGCTATGTCAAAAACCCTACGTTAGACATTTTTATTCAATTCTATTCCCAAAATGTAGTAAAAAGGATTGCATTCAGAAAAGATGCATTTAAGGGATTTAAATATATTAAGGTATGACAAATGTAATAGATGAATCTATTTCTGGTTTCCTGTGTGTTTCATTTTTAGTGAGCAAAGTTACTAGTTATACTTGATATATATGGTATTTATATTACACACAGGCCCAGCGACAGGATTCTCGGGCCCCTGTGCAATTAAGAAGTCTGGGCCCTTAGATAGTAGCAGGGCCCTTACAATACAAAAACTATAAAAAATATTCAGTAAGTTACCTCCCTATAGCCATGGCTAAGGCAGAAATACATGAAATACACCGCCAGCTCAGTCAATTCCAGCCGATGACTGCAGTTTCGTGCTTATTAGCACTCATCAGCCTGGCATAGGAAGTGACTGAGCCGTAGGTGGAAAACCTCTAAAGGAAACCTAGAGTGCCAAACAAACTGGTAGCTAATACAACATTAGGAGTGACCAAAGTAGTGGTTCGGTTCAACTCCAATTAGATACCAGTTTAAATTCTGTATTAGCTACTAGTTTAGCTTCCTTAAGAGGTTTTGCACTTATGGCTCAGTCACTTCCTATGTCGGGGTGATGAGTTCTTATATGCACGAAACTGCAGTCCTCAGCTGGAATTGATTGAGCTGGGGGTGTATTTCATGCAGAAAAAATAGTTAATAAAAATTATCAGTTAAATTAATCTTCTAAAAACAACACAGAATTGTGCAAAACCAATCACACAAGAACATGAAAACAGCACTGAAATGTGAGCTTGAAAGAAACATAGGTTTAGTATTCTGTTAACCATTCAGCAACCTGCTTATGCACCTGCAGGCCCGTGAGAATGTGAGCGACTAGTGCCTGGCAGGCACAACAGTTCTTGGAAATTTCTCACAGCTGTGCCCATATGCAAAATTGTAGGGGGGGGGCTCAGATATTTTCTCTATGGAAACTGATTTCTTTACAGATAAGTTTTTTTTTTTTTTGACATTTTAAAAAACTTATTCATCAATGGCTGGAAAAGAAATGTTTTTACATTTTTGCAAAGAAAAAATCAATAAAAGCTAGGAAAATCTAATTTCTAAGGGATGAGGGACTTGAGCCCCCACTTGCCCCCATATATGAACTCCCACTGCTGTGCCATCACCCTCAGTGTTTACAATTGGTTTAGAATGAAGCTAAACTAATCATTCTCTTCACATTAAGTACGTCACATTGGTAAAAAGAGCAGCTACAAAGCATTTGAACTTAATCTGTCTTTTTAATTTTTAACAACGAACATACATATTAAGCACTGGGATGTTTTTAATTTCGTCGGCCCGTGAATCCCAGGCCTGTATTGCATCCTCCTCTTCCCTTGGTGCCGGCCCTGATTACATATTGTATTTGAAGATGAAAAGTTATGTATTTAAATTTTTAAAAAAGGATTGGAATATCTGTATTTTAAATTTCTAAATGCATTGTTTGGTTGGAAATTTTCAATTTTTCAGAGTAGATACAGACTGTTTTGAATATTAACTGGTTTATTCTGTAAAATTTCTGGTGTTTTTAGGCCATTGCCATCTTTATTTAATGGTTACTAAGTACTGAAATATAAGGTCTTGATACTAAAAAGCTAAAGATCAGGGATCGTTTATTTAAATCAGCTTGATTTGAATTGTGATTAAAATCACGATTTAAATCAAGTGATTTTTTAAAAAATCAATTGATTTGAATCAAGTGATTTTTTAACAAAATCTTCAATTAAAAGCAGTTGATTTTATTTTTTGAATATATTGCTCTAAATTTAACTATCTGCATTATACTATCTCAACTTCATCTGGCAAAACTACATAGATCCCTCTTTCTGTGTGCTTGCTCTGTGTTGAAAAGTAATGTGTGATTATACAATAACGAAGAATTTGATTCATTTTCAGTTGTTCCTATCTTCATCGCACTGCTGGAGATACAGAAAGACGTTACCATCTTAGGTATTATAAAACAGGTGTGTGTGTTTATGACACAGATAGCAGAGGGTATTGTGTTAAAAATGGACCACACTGTGCTTTTGCTCATGGGATCCATGATCTGCGAAATCCTGTATATGATCTTAGAGAGTTGCAGGCAATGGAATCTAATGAAGAAGGACCAAATGGAATATCCGGTCCCAATAACTTAGACAAAGAAAGAAATGCTTTAAATGAAGATCCCAAATGGCAAGGTAAGAAAGAAATGCTGTTTATGTAATGGTTGTGAAAATAAGTCATTTTGGATTTTTTTCTCCTTGTTTGTTAAGTTTTTGTCTTAAAATATTTATTTTTTGTAAGCTGAAACATAGTTAAGGAAGTTTTAAATTTTCAATTTTTCAAGGGTAGTCTTACAGTGCAATGTTTTACAATATTCTACCTGTGATTTATAGCTTATTAAAACTATTCTGTTTGAAATTGATATGTAATTTTTGGATTGTGATAGAAACAGACAGGGCGGTATGGAAGGGGGTGTTTTATTTGGTTCAAACCCCCTCCGAAATTTTTCATCTAAAGAAATGCTTTCGATTATTTATTTTATTATTTTGATTATTTTTTAGTAACAAAATAATATTTTTGTCATTATTAATATTTCAATTTTATTTCTGAAATGAAATTAGTATGACTGAAAAATTGTACAAACTTATTATGTGTTTATGGTAGTTTATCATAGTTATTGAGAAATTCATTAATTATGCAACAATATGGCAATTTGTAAGAACATCGCCTCCTTCCATTTAGATAATCTATTGTAACAAAAGTCAATAGAATACACATGAAACCAAATTTGATAGACCATATCAATGTTTCAAAAAATGTGTTTGGTAAAACCCCCTCTGAAACAAAAGTCTGGTTACGCCCTAGAAAAAGAAAACCACATGAGGGGCTGTCCAAACGTTGGATCACTTTTTTCCCCACCATTTTTATCTCCCCCCCCCCACTCCATTGTGCAAAAAGCCACACTTCCCTATTTTGTCATATGAGGTTGTGAGAAGCAAAGGGATGCAAGTGGCAAAATTAAAAATTTAGAGATAACCAGTACAAATGGTAGGTGAACCTCTCCTCTGTCTTGGGGCAAGAGATTGTAAAGGGTGTCCCAAAATTAAAGCAAGATTTGAATTTGCCACCATTTTTTCCATAAATTGTTGGCAGCCATGAAAAAAGAACAATTTGACAGTTGAAAGTATAGGGTTAGTAAAAATGGGGTGTTATTGTACCATACAGCTAGAGAGAGTGAAACATTTCAATGACTGCATGAGGCATTCCCTGGTCGCGTACTCTCTCATTTCGGTCATCAGAATTGGCACCCTAGATCGTGTGATTTAACATTTTAAAATTTCTTCTTATGGGGTTATTTGAATTCAAAGGTCTGTGTCAACAAGCCCACAACCACCCGTGCATTACCGTGTTGTGATACCGAGCGCCAATAACAGTAACTGCTTGACCAGCCTCAACTTTCATTATTTTTGAAACAATTGTTCAATAATGAAAGCGCGTTATTGTATCGTATAACGCTCCATTTTTGATTACCCTAAACTCTCAGCTGTCAAATTGTTCTTTTTTCAGGGTTGCCAACCATTTATTGCAAAAATGGCGGCAAATTCAAATCTTGCGTTAATTTTGGGACACCCTTTACTAGCAGCTCTGGTAGGTGCTGCTGTACAGCATGATTTAGAAAAAAATTTCAATGAAAGCCTACCTAGGATCTGATCTTTAAACGTGTTTTACTGAAAACTTAAAATAGTCCACTTGCATTTCTTTGCTTTTTACTGCCTCATATGTCATGCTATTTTTCAAACGTAATCTTTATGGTTTCACATTTCTTGTTGCTCCTCCCAATCCCCTTGTCATTAACTCTCAAAGTCTTGAACCCTCCTCTCCTCTCAAAGAATAATACATAATTATCTTCATACATGATTATTAGTTAAATGCATGATTACCTTATATGTTTCAATACTTGTATGTAACTTTTAAATTGTCTTTCCTTATTTTTTAGTTTTACTGCATTGTGAAATTGCAGTCCAGAACCAATTTATTTTACTTACAAATTAATTAATATACCTTTAATTTAAAAATTTGAATTTAAACTGCAAGAAAGGATATTTTTTTTTTTTTGACTTAAAATACTTTTTAAGTTAAAAAAAAGTTCTGGTTCACCCAGACTTTAATATTCTAGTTAATCCACACTCCCACTTAATTTAATAAATAATTTAATAAATTCAGTCTAATAAAGTTCTTCAATTTCAAAATTATCTTATAAAGTGTTGCTACTTTGTTAAGCATGCAAAACATCTTTATAATGACATAATTTCTGTATCCTTTATTCTGGTTAGTCTCAAGACATTATTCATAAGTATTGTGAAATAAAATAGCATCCCATATAATAGTATATTTCAGTATTATTCAAAAGAATTTCAAATTTTAATTTGTAGTTTTTAACATTATATTTTAAGCTTGTTTTTAGCATTTTATTGTATTTTTCTATAAAAATGATCAAATTTGTAGTAAGTAAATAAGTCCCCTCTCCAAGAATGGCAATACAGCACAAGGTCAAATGTAGCAAGCCATGATAGTTGTATGTAAGTACTTTTATGAAGTTGCTGTTGTAGAGATCCCCATTGAATGTAAACAATTTCTTAAGCCTTCCAAAATTAAATAGGACAATATAAGAATTATTGCACAAATGTAGCAAGCCATGATAGTTGTATGTAAGTACTTTTATGAAGTTGCTGTTGTAGAGATCCCCATTGAATGTAAACAATTTCTTAAGCCTTCCAAAATTAAATAGGACAATATAAGAATTATTGCATTTTGTGTGCACATTAATGATTATAACTTGAATGTTTTTTTTTTTCTATTTTAGATACCAATTATGTTTTAGCAAATTACAAAACAGAACAATGTAAAAGGCCCCCTCGGTTATGTAGACAAGGTTATGCTTGTCCCTCTTTCCATAACAATAGGGATCGTAGGCGAAGTCCTAAGAAATGTAAATATAGGTAAGTTAATAATTATTAATAAATTAAACTTATAAAAATTACATTAAACCTATTTGTATACTTTATAGCAAAGAACCCTTCATTAGTGAACTCGTATAAGATACAAAATTATGTTAGAGGGGTTTACCCCAATTTTGTTTTTTCATGCAGTGCCAACTGTTTAGACAACTTTCTTTTATTCAAAAGTGAACCGATTTTGTCAAAAATTATTCAATATTAATCATAGTTTGAACTACTAGTACTGTGTTCATGAAAAATATTCGACCATAAATAAATAAACAGGGTGCCGGAAAGTTTGCCGCTATAGGGGCCATTTCTGGAGATATTTTCTGAAGTAGAAAAAAGTAAACCAATGGTATTTGCTTTTGCCATCTGCTTGGCACCAATTTGTTCTTGTCCAAGCCAAGCGCATGATTGATGTCTTCAAATACCGCATTACTTTATATGAATCTTGCGGATCTTTCCTTTGAACCAGTGTTGAGCATAATGGCTTATGATCAACATTTTTTCTAATCATACCAAGACTTATTTTTTAACACAATGAAAATAAAATAGTTTATCAATTTATGCATAAGGCTCAGTTTATGTATAATTTTAGGGCTCATTACATTCGTCAAAATTTTAAATAATTTTAATCTATCAACGAAAAAAGTGAATACAAAAAGATAAATCTTAGAAAAGATTGAGCTTTAAATTAAACTATTTGTTTTAAAATTCTACGCCATTTCAATTTGGTTCCAAACTTGAAAGGTTAATTATATATCACAGCTTTGTCTTTTTCTGTTAAGTGTAAAACTTTTGAAATGATAAAGACCATAGGGCAGTTCTCGAAAGGTGGGAACAAAAAAGTTAACTTTGACATCAATTTTGCATTTATTCTATAGTATGCATACCTAGAACACAATATATGAACATGAAAAGACAGCAGGCATTTGTAAAAATTGTTAATTGGCAAATTAAATCAGCAGTCTGTAGGTAACAGATTTTGGACATTGTTGTCCTGTAGGTAACGGATTTTGGACATCATCATAATTTAAGTTTCACCATTTTCACAATTGTTAATCTGATTTTTAACTTTTCCAATGAAAATTTTATTTACTACTTTTTGAATTTTGCAATTTAATAATAAAGATGCTATTAATGAAATACTTGAATGGCTATACATACTGCTCTTTACATATAATAAAGTTTTGGAATGATTTTGAAGAAGTTGATGAAAGGTAAAAAAAAAAAAAACTTCATATTTCCGCATTCTATAAACAAATCTCTATTGGGAAAGAGCAATGTAAAATTTTTTCGGATCTTTTTTTGAATCTGAGATATTAACCGTTTACCCACCAATGTTCCAAAAATGGAACATCATATTTAAGTGAAAATTTTCCCAAGAAATAACGTTAAAATAAACAAGCTTTTTTTAACACAGTTTAGTCTTATTTCAAAGTATTTTTTGATTTCCTGCTTGATTGTTTATATGTTTTCAATTATTTATTGCGATTTTTCAAAGATGAGTGTTTTTTTAGCTTTTTGCAACTTTTTCTTATAAAATTTACCAAAAATTGGCTTTTTGAGAAAATGTGATGATATTTATTATAGTTGTGAAAAATACTTCAATGTATGATTTTAAAATGCTTGTAGAAATGTACAATGATATTTCCGAAAGGTTTACCCCTTCAAAATAGCATGTTCCAATTTTGGAACATTGGCGCTTTTAGGGAGTCAAATTTCCAAGAAGTAAATCGTTCGACTTCCAAGGGGAAATTTCATTTTTCGTAATATATGTTTCTTTTTTTTCTCTCTCATTTTGAATGTACTCTGATGTAGATGTTGGTAAAACCAAGTAAGTTTATATTTTGAAAGGATATGAAGTTTCGTTAGCAAAGAAAATAACAGTCTTCTGTTTGACGGACTATATGGCTCCGAATCCACACCTGCTCGGACAGCTGCATTGTCACGTGATAATAAAAAATAACATTAGTGAGCGTTTTATTCTTCATATTTTAAATGCAGTTCAATAATTCGCTAGCTTTGTTTTCGAGCGAAACGAAATTCTGTTTGACGTATACCAACTGTTTATAAATGTTACAAAAATGTCTATTAGATTTCTTACTGTAGGACAAGCTGTGGCTTATTTAGAGACATTGTCAGATTCGGATTTGTCAGATGTAGATATAGGCCAATTACCCCCTGATGAACTAGGCAATATCACTGAGGAAGAATAGATGTTGACAGAGATGAAATCCTACAATTTTTTGGTTTGTTGCTATTGAGTGGGTACCATTCTGTTCCTTCTGAAGATATGTATTGGAGCAGTGCAGAAGATACATCTGTGCCTATTGTACCAACAGTTATGCCTCAAAATCGTTTTCGAAAAATAAAAAACAACTTTCATTTGATGGACAACCATGAATTAAAACAAAATGACAAACTAAGAAAAGTTTTCCCTATTTAAGAAGAATTGTGTAAAAACCCTCAACAATTTGGTGTAATTCATGAAAAATTGAGCATAGATGAATCTATGGTTCCCTACTACGGTCGGCATTCATGGAAAATGTTTATTAGATGAAAACCAATAAGATTCGGCTTCAAAATTTGGATGCTGTGCTCTTCAAGTGGATACCCATATTCCATGGAGATTTATTCAGGCAAAAAAGAAGGATCCCCTGATGTGCAATTAGGATCCAGAGTTGTAAATGATCTATTATCAGTTTTGACTGACACGTCTAAGCATGAAGTATACTTTGATAACTTTTTTACATCATATGACTTAATTTCTCAGCTATCAAAAAAAAGGCAAAAGAGCAACAGGAACAATTCGCGAAAACCGAACTGGCCATTCTCCACTGAAATCCAAAAAAGCGCTTTCTAAAGAAGATCGATGAAATTTTGACTATTGATCTGATGGATCAGTGTACATGTGCAGCTGGAATGATAATGCAGTGGTTACAGTAGCATCTAATTGTTATACACATGAGCCACTTGCATCTGTAAAATGTTACTCAAATGCGCAGAAATGCAAGATAGATGTGCCACAACCTCATCTTATCAAGAGATACAATGAAGGAATGGGGGGTGTGGACGTCTTGGATAAACTTTTTGGGAGCTACAGACCTCATTTGATTAGTAAAAAATGGTGGTGGAATCTTTTTAGTAATGCTCTGAATATTTCAGTTGTAGCTAGTTGGTTACTTCATTGTGAGTTACACGAAGTGAAGATGAAGCATTTAGAGTTCCGAAGAGAAATAACAACTGTCCTCCTAAGAAGAAAAGTACGAGTAGAAAGTTATCCAGGGCCTCGTTGTCCTTTACATAATCGATCAAGAATGTCTGACGGACATTATATTGTATCTGCATCCCAAGGACGTTGTGCGGTGTGCAAAAAAATACGACTGAGAAATGTTTCCATTGCGAGAAACGACTTCACCAGCAATGCTTCCTTTCATATCATGGGCATTAGATATTTCTGTATTGGATTTTCTGAATTCTGATATGTACATAAATGCAATTTAAAATATTACTTTTCCCGCAATAAAGTATGCTAAGATAAAAACCGCATTCAAAACCTCTTAGTTTAAAAAAATTCTCTGAAAAAAAAAATTCATGCAAAGCGCCAATGTTCCAAAAATGGAACATACTGAAAACACAGTAAAAAAAATTTTTCTAGAAATTTTATTTTATTTCTGTATTTACTAGACATAAATAGACATAATTTCAAAAAATTACTCAAATTTGATCATCCGTCAATAGTTCGGCGGTTAAACGGTCAAATATTGAAATTTTGCCAATTCACTTCAGATTTCAAATCGCTCTTCTAGCTCTTTTAATGAAAAAATAATAGTAAAAATGATTCAGATTGAAAAACTAAAACTAACTATCTGCTCTAATTTAGTAATTGTTCATGAATTTCTTGATGACGAAATCGTACTTTAAAAAATCGAAAATTTTCGAAAGTTTCATTCTTTCCTCTATTTCTGATGTTTTATGAAGATGAGGGAATGCTCTAAATTTACTCAAGCTTTTTTACGTAACATATTGAAGTATCTTTTAGATGCTACTAAATTTTAATCATTGGAATCAGCATATTTTTGTTACTAGAGCAGGGGTCTGGCCAGAGGATATTTGGGTCCGTTAACGGACCCTTCAAAAAAATCCGATCTACCAAAACAATCTACCAAAACGGACCTTTCACAAAATCCCGATCAAACAAAACGGACCTTTCACAAAATCCTGATCAAACAAAACGGACCCTTCACAAAATTCTGATAAACAAGATCGGATCTGTCACAAATTGTTTACTGAAAGAGCAAATCTGAAAGCAAAATAACGCATGTGTATGCATGTGTATAAACCGATAATTTTTGGAACCTTTTTTTAAGTCAAATTAGAGGGATCAGCTTATACAAAATCGGCTAATTTTGAAAAAAAAAAGGAAAAAATCGGCACTCTTGTGATGCTCCTGCAAGGGATAAATAATTGCTACTGCCAAATAAATATAATGGTTGTTTGTTTTATCACAGCTAATTAGCAGCAGTGTTGTTGTAAACTTTTCTGAAAAGGCATTGGTAAGCACTTTTCTCCACTCATGATTTAATAAACAATAATAATATATATCTGCGAAATGAACTTAGAACTGCAAAGGGATAGTAAGGGTGAGGAAAAAATATGATCGCTTCAGATAGGGTTACCAACTTCAAAACTATCACCACTTAGCGTCTGGCGTTGAACCTTTATAATGACTTGATTAGAAAATATTCTCATCATTTAGTCGGCTTGTCAATATTTGGGTTTTGTTTTTATGGTGTGGTGCGCGATGTTTAATTGTTATTTTGGGAGAAAATTATATGGGTTTTGATTTTTCGATGCTAACAAGGATGATTAACTTTAAATAAACTCTTTTAATTACCGTTTTTTTTTCTTTAGATGTCTACATTTTGAAAAATGCAATCTTTTAACATCCGATATGAGAATCATATTTTGTTCTTTTTTCAAGCTAACTTCGCTTTATTAGGATTCAAATCAATGAAAAGTCTCTTTATTTCTGTTAGAACTCTCATTTCAAGTTTTTATAGCAAAATTCCATTTTCTGTTATGAGTCAAAAATTAAAATGCTGAATAGATGGTTTATTTTATTATTATTATTTTTTTTTTGGGGGGGGGGGTGTCAACTGTATCCACAGATATTAATGATATGTTATCATAGGACTCTAAAATGCAATTTTGAAATCATTTTATCAAATATTTCTTTTACAAGCCATTTTTATACTTTTGATGCCTTCACTTTGAGAATTGCGATCTCTTTGCATCCGCTATGGGAATCCGATTTTTCGAATTTTTGATGAATATTACGCTTTGTTAAGAGGTAAACAATTGAAATATCTTTTTATTTTTGTTAAAATCATGGAATTTATAAGTTTTAAACGAAATTCTGTGCTTTTTAAGAGTGTCTTGGGTCAAAAAGTTGAATGCTGAACCCTATTCTGAATTTTGTTTTATTTATTTATATTTTTGTTACAATTATTTTAAATACTGTACAGAAATATATCTAGTATAATTTAACATAATACAGAATGGTAGATATTTTTCTTTTTTGCGAAATTTTTTAATTTTTCACAAAATTAATTCATTTTTCACAAAATTATTTGATTTTTCACAAAAAACGGACCTTGTGAAAAATCCTGGACAGACCCCTGTAGAGTAACTTGAACTAAGGCAAAAAGAAAAGTGGTTTTAAACATCTTTCATATCCAGCTTTTAGGGATATGAATTTCAAAAAAATTAAAAATGGTCGAGCGCCCCCATCTGTCGAACCTGTATGGATTGACCCATAAAACACGAAGAAAATGCTATTTTTCTTAATTTTATTTTATGTTTGGAAATCAAAAACCAATTTTGTGTTTCTTCAGGCAAATAGTAGAAACACAGCTCTATATTCTTGTAAAATTTTAAAGTTGTCTGAATTTTCCCTCATTTGAATTTTTGTGTCTATGTGAAGGGGAAAATCATCATTTTACAAAATGTCACTAAGTTTAAAACTGATTTTGAAGATAAAGGAGTTAAAATACAACTTCAAAAGTAAGGAATTTCTTTTATGATACTTAGCACAATATTGGGAATGAATTTCATCAAAGCTAATGCATTCCTTAAAGATTGAGATTTAAAAAAAAAAAAAATGCTTAATTATAAGAAAATTGAAATATTTTCAGTTTTTGAAGCTCAGTTAAAAGTTAACTATGATAACTTTGAAAATTTTTCTGACATCAGATTAATTACCCTACTCCGTAGATTGCAACAACCTATAACTTTTATGTTTTCATTAAATAGTTAATAAGATACAAGCCTTCAAAAATGCAACATTTAGCATTTATGAGAATGCTGTTCAATTTGACCAATTTTCAATCTCATGTAACTATTCAAATAAAAAGTTTTAAGCAAAAATATTTTAGATATTTTTTTATGGGCATAAAAGAAACCTGTATACCAAATTTCATAAAAATCTGTTACCATGCGGCCACCACGTTTTTCGAATTTTGCTCATTTCGTATGGAATGACCCAACTTGGTGTAATTCTATAGAACACACAGAGGTTCCCAAATTAGGAGCCATAATGGGTAGGCAAAGGGTGCTGCAAAGCATTCTTAGTGTCAACTCCTTATTGTAAAAAAAAAAGTTATGGTTACCCAACTAGTTTCAGATTTTTTACTATTATAATAAAGCAAAAAACATAAACTGCCATTCCTCCTCATTAATAACCTAAAAAATCCTCATTTTATTAAACAAATAGTAAATACAGTAGGCGCTACTTAATGTGATTATGGTTAATGTTGTCATTCGCTTAATGTTATCAGAATCACGAAGTCCGGAAACACTTGTATATTAACATGTGTTAAAAAGAGTCGGATATTGTAATCAGTGTCTTCTTTTATTGTCATTACTTTTTCATCCTTGTTTTTGTTCCTCGAAAGAAATAAGAAGGCAATCCATGACAAAGCTTAACTTTTTTAATGGCATTTTGTGGTATTCAGTAGCAATGCAAACTTTTTTTTAGGAAGGCAACAACTAAAAGTTTGTTCTCAGTGATCATAGAGTATGTAGCTTCCGGGAAAACAAGTTCCCTTCTATCCGTAAAGCAGAAGATTTTTTCTCCCTGTCCACACACCTTAAAAACTTCACTCTTAATGGTCAAACGTTTTATTCATAGAGGAAAAATGCAATGACTTAACGTCAAGAAAGAAATTAACATTTTAGAATGCTTTGACTATTTATCCATGCTGAGTCAATTTCTCAGCCATTACTTTGTAAGTCTTAAAGAATCGTGATGAGATTGAAAACAAAGCGAAGCTAAATGAAAATTTAAATAACAAGCAAAACCCTAGTGAAAAAGATGGTGAAGTTGAATCTGCTTTCAAACTTCTGGTATATGAATATTGGGGGAAAAGATGCAAGAGTGAATGGGCATCTTTTATTTCACCTATTGCTATGTTTTTAAACAGTGCATATTTTGATTTTTCCCTTTTATGACTCGGCTATTTCTGTTCTGCTTATTCAGTAATTTATAATTTAAAACTGCATTTAGTTGAGTCATTGTAATTTTAATTTACGGTTGCAAAACAGAAAAAAAAGCTTTTTTTGGGGGGGGGGGGAATTGTGTCTGCTGGATTCTTTTCGGTTATTGTTATCAGTTAGCTTTTGTTATCAAATTGTGTTTCTCCCAAGTGAATATATTAAGCGGCGCCTACTGTAGTAATGTTTCAACATACTTTCATTTTCTTTCTGCAACATAATGCAAGAGAATATACAATAAATATGAGCAAGATGGTTTCTTATCTCTGTAATAGCTCTATCTATTTAAATAAAACAAAGAATTTGTATGTATGTGTGTATACAGTAAAACCTGCGTATAACAATACTGTTCATAACGATAAACCTGCCTACAACGATATTTCCATTTGGTCCTCGCGAATGTCCTATTTACTCAATGCATTTTAAACCTGCATACAAAGATAATCATTTTCTAACAAAACCTGTCTGCAACAATATTTTTTTCTCTCTAGTAAGCTCCTGGAATGTGAGATAAGAAAAGAATGGATTATTTCTAATGTTAGTCTACCATTTTGTAGCTGAGGGGTAAAAGGAGGGGGGAAGAAATGATTGTTGAAATGTGTACAGCTGTTTATATCTTTTGGAAAAGGCGCCCAACTAGGAACGCGGGAGTTATCTTTCTCCGTCAGTTTCAAACCATTTTTCATTTGTAGAGGACAGATTTCACTTGATTTGGAAAGACGATGTTTCAAGCAAAATTCGCTTTTGAAGTAATTTGCATAAAAAAAGTATTAAAAAGTTGTCAAGTTTTTTTTTGAAAAAAAAAAAATTTGTAAATTTCTTACAAAATAAACTGATGTTCATAATATCTTAAATACAGTTTTATACATTTTACTTTGCAAAACTTTCATTTTAAGTTGTATGTAAGGCCACAGAACTATATTTTTTGAATTTGAAATTTTTTTAATTCAAACTGTCTACTGTGATAATCTGTCTATAACAATATTTTTTTCTCGGTCCGCAGAGTATCATTATAGACATGTTTGACTGTATTTCCTGCATAAGTCCACAGTGTATATCGGATCTTGACCAAATTAGGCTGCGAAGAAGTCGAGCACACAAGGAGGAACATAGAGAGGCTTTCAGAAGACAAAGAAGCACCAAACTATTTGAATTTTAATTTGATTTCTGTCTCATTTAAAAGCCTGAAAAATATCCATGAAGTAGATTTACTTCCTTTGAATTAAAAAAAAAAGGCTGTAAAATCACCAGCCCAATGTGCATGGGCGGATTTAAGGGGGGCAGAGGGGGGGGCAATGCCCCCCCAGTTTTGGGAGGACTTTATGTAGTAACAACACATCTTCCAAAAATTAAAATAAAAAAAAATATTATTATTTTTTTCTTTTTTGAATAGTTCAGAAGGGCATGGGTGGATTTATTGGGGGGGCATACGGGGCAAGGCCCCCCAGTTCTAGGAGAACTTTATGTAGTAACAACACATCTTCCAAAATCTTAAAACAAAAAAATCATGACTTTTTCTTTTTTGAATAGTTCAATGAAAATGAAGAGAAAAGGGAATGTCCTTTTCTGATGGGAGAAAAGGAAAAAAAAAAAAAAAAACGAACATTAAATGCAAATAGTACAGCTGTCACTGGGGTGCTGAAAATGTGTCTAAATTCACTATTTTGGACTGAAAACCATTTGGGCAAGTATGAATGAAAATATAGGCTAAACATGCATTAAGCTGCAACACTTATAATAAATTGAAGATTAATTTAACAAATTAGAACCTAAAGCAAAGATACCCCCCCCCATTCGCACTAACAGAATGATCTACTCGTTATGATTTGTGTCCACATTTAAAGTATTTATTTGTGCATAATATTTATGTTCTTAGTAGATTAATTGGCCTTTTGAGAAATTCTAAACAACATAGTTTTTTTCCCTTCTCTCCCTCTCTCTCTTTTTTTATCATTTATTTTTTTTTAAGAGAGAGAGAAAGAAAATAAATACTATTGCAAATTGAAATAAATTTCAATTATCTGAGTGTCCTGATTAAATGAATCTTTTTACTTAGAGGGAGAGTATAATTTTACTTACTTTATAAATATTGTTTAAAAAGTAAGGTAAGTCATTATCATCTAAGTCTAAGTGAGTCAGTCCTCGTCATTATTGAAATCTAAATGATTGAATCATCAAAATTTTTGGAAAAATTTGCTGAAATTTTATAAAAGTCTATAAAAACCTAACAAAGATTGGTAAAATCGTAAAAATCCTTTAACCGTAAAAACTGACGAATTTTCGCAAAAATTACAAAAAATCAAGCAAAAATCTGAATTACAAACAGAACCGAAGTTGCCTGTAAGATGAACAAGCTATTTCTTAGGGCCCCTGCTTTGAAGTGGGTCCCTAGCTTCCCAAAAAAAAATTCATGATTCGTTCCTTAAAAAATGGAAACTGATTTAAAAAAGCAATTTCATTTTTAAGTGCTTGAAAACCTTGAACATTTGGAAACGTGTGGCTACAAACCTTAAATTTTAAAATTTCTAATAAATGGTAGAGGGGGAGGGATGCCAAAGTATGTCAAATTAAGCTCCTTGCCACATCCTGTATTAAATAAGCAAAAATATTCAATCCCGAATGCAGTATTTTGGAAATTCTTTTGTATTGATTGCTTTTATCTTACTTCTTCTGCATATTGTCTATCTGTTTAGCACGGAAAAAAATACACACTACTTCTATTTCTTTTCGTTTTCTGCCCCACTTGCAACTGAAGAAAAGTTGTTGTTATGATAAATCTATGGTTTCTTTTGTCTTTTAAATTTAAAATAGCTATTTCTTACAAAGTTAGAACAGGACTGTAAAAATTTACAATCAAGTACTAAAATATCAGAGACTGGAAAGTACAAATGAAGTGAGTCATTCCATTTCAAATCAGGAAGGCAGGTATGAAAAGTGTCATATGACCATCACCGATTTTTTTGAAAAAAATACAGTAGTTACAACTAAGGGACATATGAAATATCCCAAAAGGATTTTGCAAGAAAAAATTTTTTTCTTCAGTTACAGCCTATTAAAATTCTGCACAAAATCCGCCATTTTGGAAAAAACCGGCAAAACACTCTGTTTCAAATGGACACTATTTCAAAAGTATTTAACCTATTTGAATAATTCTTTTTTCTAAAAATAAATAAGGACCCATATATCCTCCAGACATCGTTTTTGAAAGTTTAGGTTTTTTGATAAAGAAAAAAAAATCATTTTTGCCGCGAAAAAACTGCATTTTTACAGATTTTATGATTTTTTTTCTCCATGAAGAAAAAGTTTTTTTTACTAAACGGAGGTGGCAGTCTAAAGCCCTTATATGATAGTTTCATAACATATTTTATTATAATCCTTGGATGCATACAGCCATGGAAATAAAATTTAAAATTTTAAAAATTTTCAAAAATTAGCGATTTTTGAAGTGATTTTACTCAAAAAAACCCACTTTTTAAAAATCTAAAAATTGGCTCATTTGAACCCATATAATGCTCAACAAGTGGATAGACACCGCATCCCGTATTTTTCCCCATAAAATGTTTTATAATTTTTTGAAAGTGATCCTATTGCCCATTGCATGCATGTAAAATAAAAATGTCTAATAATTTCAGTAACTGAAATTCTGATTATATTGATGCCTAATAGCTACAATAATGGTGCACTTTATCAGGAACAACTAAAATCTTACTGACTTTTAATAATATATCAGTAACAAACCGCTTTTGATGACCCAGTCAATTCGTCTTTTTGTGTGACTCTGTGTGTAGTCTTTAGATAGAAGAGCCTTTGGTGATTATATTAATGACTAATAGCTACGATAATGATGTACTTTATCAGTAACAGTTAAATATATTCCCCTTTTTTATATAAATATTAATTTATTTTGTCTCCAAAGCTATGCATTCACCGTTACTTTCATATGCAGCTACAAATCATATTTTTTCTCTTTCAATTGTCATTCTCTTCAACTCAATTACGCGACAGGGGAAACCATCAAAGGGAAGAACAATACAATGCATTTAAAACGATGAATTTTAATTTCGTGCTTTGGTTGTCACATAATTTTTGGATCCTACCTCGTATGATTACTTTTATACGTATGAATATTTATACTAAATTCAAACCGCAAAACTCACTTGTAGTTTAAGAATGTAAAAAGCCCACCTGTTTTATGAGAGAAGTAATCAATTGAACATGGTTGTAAGTTTAAGCGATCAAACAATTCACCAAAGGTAGCTATTGTAGCCAGGGATCCAATTTCTAACAAAAGAAGTGCAGGATCCCTATAATCTTCAGAACTTATTTTAATGCTTAAGTGGCCTGAATTCAGTCAAATATACAAAAATTTGAATGAAACAAATAAGGAAGTATGGGAGCTCAGCTCCCATAACAATTAGGCGCTGATCATCAGAAAAATATATTTACATAACCAAGTACAAAAAGACGAATTGACTGGGTCATCAGAAGCGGTTTGATACTAGTATATTATTAAAGATCAGTAAAATTTTATTTGTTGCTGATAAAGTGCACCATTATTGTAGCTATTAGACATTAATATAATCAGATTTTCAGTGACTGAAATTATTAGAAATTTTTATTTTACATGCATGCAATGGGTGATAAGATCACTTTCAAAAAATCATAAAACATTTTATGGGAAAAAATACGGGATGTGGTGTTTATCCACTTGTTAAGCATTATATGGAGTTCGAATGAGCCAATTTTTAGATTTAAAAAAAAATGGGTTTTTTGAGTAAAATAACTTCAAAAATCGCTAATTTTTGAAAATTTTCAAAATTTCAAATTTTATTTCCGAGGCTGTATGCATCCAAGGATTATAATAAAATATCTTATGAAACTATTATATAAGGGCTTTAGACTGCCACCTCCGTTTAGTAAAAAAAACTTTTCTTTCATGGAGAAAAAAAATCATAAAATCTGTAAAAATGCAGTTTTTTCGCGGCAAAAATGAATTTTTTTCTTTATCAAAAAACCTAACTAAACTTTCAAAAACGATGTCTAAAGGATATATGGGTCCTTATATGTCCCTTAGTTGTAACTACTGTAATTTTTTCAAAAAAATCGGTGATGGTCATGTCACAGACCCTGCCTGATCTGAAATGGAATGGCTCGTGTGTTAAATAATTTTATTTATTCTAGAGTCCTTGAAAATAATTAGATAAGTTTTGAAAATCCTAAGCAAAATGGGCTCCAATTACTTCTACTGCTTATTGTTAATATGTTTACCCAGGGGAAAAAAGGATACACTACCTCTATATTCTTTTTCGTTTTCTGCATTACTTATAATTAAAAAAGGGTTGTTGTAATGAGAAATCTATTGTTTATGTTTTCTTTCAAACTTAAAATGGCTATTTCTTACAAAGTTTGAACAATACTGTACAACTATATAATCTAGTTATCAATTTCTATGTCTACCCAATTAACCTTTATAAGGCTTCAAAATGTAGAAATTTATATCCATTTTACAAAATTTCCTCTGAGGGAGAAACCCCCGGTCCCCTAATTTTGGAGATATTCTATTTCTCACTTAAAAGGGAGCCTTGCATCAATCACTCTCTTGATACCAGCTCCAACTCTTAAGGTCAGCACACATTAATGAAAACGACACATAAAAAAGTAAAGCATGGATTTATGCATCACAGGAAACAGACAAAAACATGGGGGTGGGGGGTGGGCAATAAAAATGTTGCTCAAAAAAATAAAAAATCCTGCCCCCCCCCCCCCCCAGGAACTCAGTCCTAAATCCGCCTATGCCAATGTGATAAATCACCAGGAGAAAAGTTATAAGCATTTTTAAGGAATGGAACATTCAATATTAAATCAAAATTTATCACCTGGGTCGCAATCTCAGTTTTAATAAGCTTGTATAAAATCGTTGATAAGAAAGATCTGTTGCATTTTTTTTTTTCTCTACTGTGAACAAGTAAAATTCTTACTTTTCTTTTGAGGTTTTTCTTGTTATTGGAGCGTTTAAAAAATTTTCTTTTTGGTTATTTTTCCACGATATGTTGCGAAAGAATTTTTTTGCTCAAGCCTGATTGTCGAATGTACACATCACTTGACATAACTTCTATTTTTGAGGTAGACCGTGTAAAACCAGGCCAGACAGCTAGTTAGGATATAAATAAATAAATGTATGCTCATATATAGATAAGTAGATTTATAATAGAGGTAAATTATTAGGGTGCATGAGAAAATTTTAGTTATTCAAAGGTTGCCATTGCTTTGAAAAGTTTTGGAACGTCTACTATAGAACATTCAAGACTGGAAACTTTCTCTCCATTATTATAATTTGTTTTCCTACTGCCACAGAGTGTAAAAAACAAAGTAGAATTGATGCACAGTTAAGTTAAAGGGTGAAAAAAATATTATATGAATAGATGTATATATGGTGTGCAATTTAATCATTTCTTCTTTTTTCTCCCTCCTTGATGTAGTACTTTAATTTTGCTCACTAAAGTTCTATGCTTATGTTAATTTGCATATTGCAGATCAACCCCTTGCCCTAATGTGAAGCAAGCAGATGAGTGGGGAGACCCTGCAAATTGTGAAAATGGCGATGGTTGTCCTTATTGTCATACACGTACAGAACAACAATTTCATCCAGAGGTGTTTATTAAATTTTTATTCCTTAAGAGTTTTTGTAATAAAGAGAAATTGACCCAGTGAAAAGCAAAGAGAGACATGTGACCATTTTAATGTTTTATATAAAATACGTTAAAATCCAGATCCTAGTTAAGCTTTTATAGAAATGTTTTTCAAAATCTTTTTGTAACACAGCACCTACTGGGACTATTAGTATCATCTCTTGCTTCAAAACAGAGGAACGGTTCTCCTACCATTTCTACTAATCACTTCGAAATTTTTACTTTTGGCTCTTACAACCGTTGCTTCTCGCTACATAATGTGTTTTCAAATAGTTTTGTTTTCATGGTTTATTAGATGTCAGTGATTTTAAAAGATTCTGTTGTAGGATAGATTTACAAACTGTTTTAAAGATGATAAATCATTATCATAATCAAATTTATTTATTAATAAATATATATCCTTTGCATTTCTGTTTTGAATTTCTATTTTGTTTTTTTCTATGCAGAGCAACAAAACTTGTATATAAATTTGCATATTTAAACATTGATAAGTCTCTGAGAATTTTTCGTAGTGATAAAACTAAGCTTTATATACATGCAAATTGCTAAATATTCTGTATGTCTTCATAAAGGTTAACAAAAGCATACAAGACCTCTTGTATCATCAATAGGATGTATTAAAATTAACTATATATTAGTTCTAAGGTGGACCTCTAAACTGCTTCGTATTTTTAATACTTTTTAGAATATCATCGGTAAATACGAAACAGTTGAATTATAGGAAGTTAATTATAGTTCTATCTAGAAAACACGTTAATGTAGGGATTCCAGCTTTCTAAAATTAATATGTGCATGCATTCATTTTTGATATTTAGTTTAATCCTCCTTCCCATTTTTTTTTTTTTTTTTTTTTTTTGTGTAATTTAAGTAATTATAAAACATTTTTTAAAAATATTATTTTAATTTTTATTTCTGTTTTAACTGTTGTACAAAGCTTAACATTCTATGGATTTTCAGATTTACAAATCCACAAAGTGCAATGATATTTTACAAACTGGATATTGTCCCCGTGGTCCTTTCTGTGCTTTTGCTCATGTAGATAGTAAGTAAGATATTTTTTAAAAATAAATTATTTTATTGTTTTGTTTTGGGTTCTAACTATGTTTTCCTTTTTTCAGAGGAAATATCAGCAGTCCGAGATTTAGGACCTGACCACACTACAGATTTAGCAGCAATTTTATCTAGTGCCCTGCCCCCATCAACAAGCACACAAAATCAACACATTCCTGTTAGTACTTTTTTCTTTTTAGATTTCATAACTATGATATTGTTTGAAAAAAGTATAGAATACTGAATTTTATGAAAATGCTCTTGCATAGGCAAAGTTTTTTTTTTAATTTTAAATATGACAAATTATGAACTATTTTTTTCTCCCTGATCTTTTTTTTTTCTTTCTAATGGGACTGCGGTATAGGTACTGCCTTTTGCACACCTAGTGCAATCCCCCGGCATAGCAATCACTCTTTCACGTGGCACCACTGTTGCCATAAGAATTTGGATGCCAATTTTCTGCACAAGATGGAGGCACTTGGGCTGTATTTGATGCAAAACAGCATTGGGACTTTAATTTTACCAAGAGATACTCCGTGCCAAACAAGTACTCGAGGGATCTTTTACATGCCGCATAATCATACGTGATGGACGCTTGTTGATTTTCTGCATCTTGAAAATCCACCCTTTGGAGCCAGGACGTAAGCCTTTGGGTGTAAGAGACCAGCGTCTAACCACTACACCACTCTGTCGGCTTATTTTCTGATCTAAACTCGCACATTTCTTTCTTGTTATAAGAACTAACTTAGAATTTATTAATTGCTATTGCCACTTTATGTAAGTTGCATGATGATCCTTCAACTGCTTGACACAATGAAGGTGAAATTTAACGTAAAGCAATAATCCCATAATAAATTGGTGGCAAAAATTATATGGAAGCATGAAACTCTGAAAAACATTTTCTCATTTTGAGCTCAGTTGCAGTCTTTTTTGTATTTAGCGTGGCAGTTTATGCCAAAGTTTTCTGAGTGTATAGTACCATACTATAATTGGTGATATTGATCGATATAAATCCAAGAATTCTAGTGGGCCCCTAAATCCCCACCCCTCATTGTGTTCCATGTTTGTCTAAAATGAAATTTCAAATGCTGAAAGGTCTGATTTCTTACCTTTCATATGGTAGTACATTTTTCTTAACGATATTTTTTCATCTTACCTCTAAACTTTACTCTGGATTGAACCTTTGCATGTTGATATTTCTCTCTCATTTAAAATTAATTTGTACTTAATTTATTAGCATAATTTTATCATGCATGCATAAGAAAATGCACCATTATTTAAAACTTCTTTCTCAAATAGGAAAATCAAGACGAGGCCCAAATTCAAAAAACTGACCTAACAGCGGCAGAGCAAGATCAAGAAAATGCAAATCGTACTTCTAACTCTTTGCCTGAAGTTCAGGTATAAAGAACTTTTGTCTTGAATTATTTAAGGATAATTTCCAAGAGATGAATTAAATTTTCTGATGTTTATAAATGCATTGTTTCAAAATGGCAAATTATGCATTGATTAAAATGTTAAACATTAAAGATTTGAAAATATATCAACATGGTTTTTTTTGGCAGCCAAATGCTTTAGATCAATACCCTTCTTCAAATCATCCTTTACCAACTCCGATAAGCAGGCCAAGATCATATAGTTCCTCAACAAATCATTCTGGTGATTCTATGACACACTACCCTAAGGCACCTGGTTCTGAAAGGGAAGACAGAGAGGCAAGCATTACTTTTATCTGTACAAATATTATAAAGAGAGAATGCAGATTTTTGTGTGTTTATATATTCGAGGTAATCTCCGGAACCACTGCACCAATTTGAGACATTCCTTCACTATATGAAAGGTGCTTTCTTACTAAGTAACATAGGCTATAATTCGAAAAAAAAAAACAAAAAAAACGATAGTTATTTTTTTTATTTCAATTTAGGCCCAAATTTCGCATAAATTAACGAATATGGGAGTGATAAATTACTTGCACATATTAATATTATGTATCGTTGAAAAGGGTAGAATTTTCCGCATTCTAAAAAATTTGTTTTAACTCTCTAACTTAATTACGGCGGGAGTAATTTGCGTTTTTCGCCCGAACGTTTTTAGGCTTAGCTGAAATTTAGGCACTACTTTCTTTGTTAAATCTATCAATAAAAAGTGAAGGAATCTTCTCACCATTTTCTTTTTGACTCCGTTGGAAAAAGCAACATTTTTTATCTCTCTCAACCTATGGTCGAAAAACTTAGCTTCTATCTTCAAGGGAAAAAAAGTTGCAAGCTATTTTAAGTCAAGTTCGAAAAATGTCATTTTGATTCAGGTTGTCACCCATTTTATTTTCTCGTTTCCACGGTTACGCTTTTTGAATCCGTTGTTTCTTTCCTTATTTTGCATTTAATTTCTTTAACTTATTTTATTTCGTGTTTCCATGGTTAAGCTTTTAAAATCCATCTTTCGCATTTTAATTTCTTAAAAGTATTTTAATATGTGTCATCATTGTTTGGGAGGGTAATTTTGCATATGGGTGTTTTTTTTTCTTTTATTTAAGCCTGATTGTTGAATATATGTCACATGACACAATTTTTATTCTCTAGGTAAGCCGGGCAACACAGCTTTTAATATATAAAGATTTGAAAGCTACTGTTAATGTGATTTTATACTTATTTGTTTGTTTGGAGAAATGTTTATTATTGCCAAAGAAAAAACATCTGCTTCACTCGCAAAAGGGCTGAATTCCAGTAGCGTGGTCGCTTAGGCGCTGAACAGTTCAGTCTAGGATTATTGTTTTAAAGCAACCATAAATGTAATTCATTGTTTTGAAAGAAAAGAAACTTTTGATTTGTTTTTATCGGATTGAAATGTACGATATTTTCTTTTTTTCTGACGATTTTTGAATGTTCCACTGAATATTTTTTTTTTGTTAGACGGATGGATTATGATAGCGTGGTTGCTGGGCAAGTTTGGCGATAAACAATAGAGTTGCTGAACTATTTTTACATTTGAAAGATATTATTTGATATCTTTTATTGTATATTTGACGAAATATTTTAAATTGCAGTAAAAACCTCTTCACTCACTAGTTTTAAAACAACTAAATCTAATTTAATAATTTGACAAAAAGTTTTAAATTCCAAAGAAACATTAATATATATATATATATATATATATATATATATATATATATATATATATATATATATATATATATATATTTGAACAGATGTGTACGCATTTTATACAAAGAAAAATGATCATTTCACATCAGAGGGGGAGGGGGTCAATTTTTTTTATACAACGTACTTAAATTAAATTTTTAGCACGGGCATTGCTGTGCGGGTACTGCTCGTCTTAATATATAAAAATCTTCCGAGCGGACGTTTGTCACCGTAAGGCTTTTAAACGACTGAACTAATTTTGATCAAATTGTTGTGGGGAGCATGTTTTATATAAGCACGATGGATCGAATCGGAAACTTTTTGTTAATTAATTAACACATTGGATGGTTATATCCCTCAAATGATTAATATTTATTTTAACCTATTGTTGAGCCAGAACTGAAATAAATATTTAACCCGTTGCCAAAGGACAATAAGAAAGCCAGCTCGGCTGTCTTTAATGAAATTTCCTACTGTGATATGTCAATTGAGAGTAGATAAAACTTAGAGAGAGAGAGAGAGTGAAGCCTTCATTTCTCTTGAAAGCAATGATTTTAGGTCACGTGATATATTTTAAAGTGTGTGGCATGCGTTCTGTCGTCGTAGATAAACCATGTGACCGGATCAGTGCCTTAGGTTTTCCTAACCAAATGATCAGAAAGTACCGTACCTAGCAACATTTGTTTCGTGTCTCAAATCCATCTGCCACCAATGTCAAGAAGACTTTAAGGATTATCTAACTAATCTACATCATTAAAGGAAAAGGTGATGGAACTTAAAGATGAAACAAATTTAATTATCATTCTGATAAATTACAACAGGGTTGTTCTGTACACAAAAGATCAGTGCAGTGGAAGATCTTTATCTTTGGTGGAAAGAATAAATTCGACAATATATGAAGTTTTAAAAGTTTTGTTTAAAAAATCGGACCGCTAATCGGTTGGAGTTAACTTTGCTCACTGATCGGCTAGATTACAGTAACGTGGTGGCTTGGCGACTTTGGATATAAGCAATAGAGTTGCATGATCATTTATTTACATTTTAAAGATACTGTTAATGTAATTTACTGTATTTTTTGTTTGGTTGGCAAAATTTTTCGAATTGAAAAGAATTGTTTTTCATTTTAAAGAGTGTTTAGTCATTTTAGTTGAAGAATGTGTTTATTTTACATTGGGAGGGGAGTATACTGAATAATAGTTCTCTTATTCAGAGACCTGTTTTTACCTTTATCATTTTTTTAAACGATATTCTTTGTTCTTTTTCATATAGCGGAATTTGCAGCTGGAACTTTTCAATTTACAAAGTTTGAAAGGAACAACATCTGTCAGATCCTCTAGTGTACAATAATCTTTTAACTATATTAAGAAAGATATTCTGCCCCCTACCCCCAGTTACCGTTGAAAAAAGATTTATTTTTCGGCAGGTTGGGCCAAATACGTGTAAAACATTTTCTTTATAGCATCTTCTGTTTGGAATTAAAAATAATATCTCACAAATATAGATAAAGCAAACATTTTACGCAGTTTTATAAACTTGGCGAGTCTCTGACAAAAGTATGGGTATTGTGGTCCTTTGGCAATAAATAACGGACTTGGATTTATTATTTTGCATTTTTATGCTGCTTTTAATTGCAAAAATAGAAAATGAAATTAAACAAAATAGCATATTAAAACTTATTCGATAGGCAGAGTTATAATATCGTGATTGGGACAAGTGTTCAAAAATCTTGATGCTACAGCCATTACAAAAACTGGGGACAAACCATTTTTTCTGTAACTATTTGGCCTCTGCCTATGTTGAACATTAACTTGAATCGATAAAAAAAACTACACCAATGTGGCGAAGCCTCGGGTAAAAGCTAGTCTATCTATATTATATGTTAATTTTCTTAGTTTATGCTTATTACATTTGGGAAGATTTGCTGAGTTTGTAAATAACCAAATATCTTATCTTCTAGGCATGCATACGGCGTCAGTTGCAAGCAATAGATGATGATCCTAAATTAGATTCAATGGAAAAAGCTCGCCGAAAGCAAAGTATTCACTTAGCATGTGATGTTTCCTTAAGTCATTTATCAAGCTCTATGAAAACTATGTCCCCTTTAGCAACATCTTTTTATCCTGCAGCTGACACTGTAGAATCAGTTGTTGGTATGTTTATTATTTTAATTTTGTTACTGGTTTTAAGAAATATTATGATTTCCAAAGTTTTTTTAAATTAAAATTAAATTAGCATACTTAATATTATTTGTACTACCTGAAATAGTTCTGCTGAATGATTTATTTATTTATTTATTTTGTGAAACTGTAATTATGAAATCTTGCAGTTTCACAAATAAATTTTGATAAATTTTGCTTACAAGCTCAAATGGAATTTGTTAAATATTAGGGTTTATATTTTGTTATATATATCAGGGTGTTCATTAGTGTTCTACCTTTTCATGAAGTGTACTCTAGAGTGCAATTTTTATATTTGAAAAAATAGTAGCATATCATTTTAACCAACATATATGACTTAGTAAAATTTTGCGTTAATTCAGAAATTTTATTCAAAATTCCCTGGAAGCCTTCTACTATCCAACCTGCATTGATGAATAATACATTGAGATAGGATTACATTCAATAGAGCTGAAAAAGATAATTTGAACTTTTAATTTTATTATCAGATATTTAATTTTTGGTATTAGCAGTTATTAGTGTGTGATGTGTATTTTTGATTGTAATTTAAATGAATACAGTTGATTCTCTCTATTCTGATCACTCATGGGACCGAATAAAAGTGTTTAGATTATTATGTGGTTTTCATTATTGAGGAAGACTGAGTAGTACATATGTATTTGCCGTGATCATCAAAATTTGTTTGAAATATTAGGGTGTTCCAATTAGTTAGAGAGTGTTCAGATTAGAGAGTGTGAACTGTATTTTTATCTAGAAAATTTTATCAGTTACTATAGATCTCAAATTGAATTATATTTCTAAAATAAGTTATAACAGAGTTTTAGTATAAATTATTTTGATGAAGCAACAAATTTTGTTTCGATTCAGTCAGAAATTAGAGTTACTGTGATCAGGATGGTTCAGTAGTTCATTTAAAAATAGCTCAAGGATTTCACATCACTTTAATTAGACATTTTTTTTGTTACATGAAAAATAAATTTTTGGCTTAAAAAAGAACAAATTTATCCAATATCTTGCATAATTTTTTAAAAAAGGGTGATTTTTTTCATT
Source organism: Uloborus diversus (assembly GCF_026930045.1). Classification (NCBI taxonomy): domain Eukaryota; kingdom Metazoa; phylum Arthropoda; class Arachnida; order Araneae; family Uloboridae; genus Uloborus; species Uloborus diversus. Next base: position 157,336,266 of record NC_072739.1, read on the forward strand.
CCTCATTAACTTTAACACTTTTCAACTGTTAAAGAAAAAAAGAACTGTAGTTTTTGACTTATTATCTGAATATTGTGTAAAATTTTGGGGTCATGTTTCATATGCCATTGCAAAATGTCTGAGAAACTTTAGTTTTGAAGAAATCTCTGAAATATTGATTATTCAAGAATGTTGACCAGCTATGCAATACAATGATTTAAATACTCTTTTTAAAAAAATGAAAAAGAAACGCTAAGTATCCTCTATAAATTATGTAAAAATTAGATTTGTCTAAGTCTATTAAATAATGGAAATACCAATTGCTATAAGATTATTAAAGTAGTGCTAAAAATTATTAAGAAAAAATGTTCATATCCGTAAGTGAACATTTTGAAGTATGACTTATTTCATTGGAATGAAGGAGGAACTGATTACAGAACTAGACAATACCATTTGTACTTCTAACACCATGAATCCTTAGCTTACTGTCAAAAGTCATTCATATTTCATGTCCTACACTGTTATTTTTGTCATTGATGTAGATTTAAAAGTATAAGAAGATTCTAAAATCTTTTTTATTTATTTATTTTTTTTTTTTTAATTAATTTGCCAGTTATTCTATAATAAATTGTCCAGTTTGATGTCTTATTTTTCACTTGTAAACAAATGCAACTCATTTATCTGTAACATTTGTAAAATTGAAGTAATTAATTGAAATGTTTGAATTTTTGTAGGAAATGCATTAGATGATTTAAATATAGAAGACATTAATGTAGAAGCATCTTTAAATAGGGAATTAATTAATGATTCTGTTTCTGGAAGCAATTCTATAACAGGAATAAGTGGGTCAAGTAAGTTTTTCCTTTATAAAAATTTTATGTCTCGTTAATAAGGTTATTAAATACAATTTTTGGATATGTTTTAAGCGTCATACTAGGAACATATATTTATTACAGTAACCCCTCAGTATGTTGCATTGTCAATAGACAATAAAAATCTCGATACTGCTGAGGTCTTCAAAAATATTGATCTTGCTTACCTTCAAGTAACATATGTGCATTTATAATAAATCTAGCCTGTTCTTACATCAAGTTGAATTTCTGAGAAAAAACAATAAAAAAATAATCTTACCAAATGCTTTGAAAACAAAATAATAAGAAAATTAAAAATATTTCAGTGTTTTTTTTTTGGCGAAACTGTAGTCCAAATTATTTCTTAAAATTTTATAAGCTCAAAATAGTACACTGCCCTCCATCATTTTTGGCTGTAAAGGGAAGAAAAGAATTTTCATGGGAAATATTGTGCTTTTACTATTTTAGGGGTCTGTCTCACTTAAAGAAAAATTCTTTTTTTTCGAGAGACAGATGAAAAGTAGTGTATATCCAAATGCAGGGTATAATGAAGGGCAAGATTCCCGGTAGAGCATGAGAATCGCACATTTTTAAAAGAAACCTTACCCAAAAAAAGAAATTATGCGGGATTTGCTCGCGATTTTGTCATTTTTGTTAAATTGAACCACTAATAGCAAGTACAAAGGAAGAAAAACCCATACAGAGCAGAAAAAGTTCAAATGGCAATTTTCAAGACGACCCTGATTTTGCTGAACCCTCTTTTTTTACTGCAATGATCCACAAGAATTAGCACAGTAACTCTAGATTGACTAAAAAATGAACGAAACTCTGATTTGAAAGAAGTTGTTCCATTAACAACTTAAAAATTGTGAGTACTCTTTCTATACAAAAAGCAAGGGCAAAAATTTCGTTTTTGAATTTATTTATTACACTTTGCTTTAATTCTTTCAAAAACATATCTCTTCACCTCAACAAAAAAAAGAGAATAATAATAGTTTTTCCAAATGGTGTGACTGAAGAATCTTTTGATTTTACAAGTTCAAAAAAAAAAAAAAATTATTCATTAACAAAAGGTAGAAGATTAAAACTTGTATATATTCAGTGTATTTAAGGTGACATTTAAATAGCTCTGAATGAATAAGAAATAACATTAGCTCCAACAAAAAGTGTGTTATTAATTTAGGAGCTAACTAACTTGAGTAAAATGTCTGCTAAAAAGTTTTCCCTTGTCAGGCCGAGGAGTCGGTCACCTTTCTCACCTTTAGTCACCTTTTGAAAATTTGGTTACTTTTAGTCACCTTTTGCAACTTTTGTCACCTTTCTCACCTTTCTTGAAATGTGTCTTAGGTTTTTTTTTTCAAAATAATTAAATCTTTGAAAAGTATCTGAATGATAGCTTTAACAGTGAAATTAATAAAAAAAAATAGCCTTAAATATGCCCCCCCCCACCTTGTTGTTTAAGAAAAATAGCTATGCTACTGGGAAGTCGGGGGAATTTTTTTTATTGCTTGTAATTGCACCCTATGAGCAGAACTAGTCTTTCTATCCCTTCTACAGATGGACTTGCTTCTTTTAACATACATTCCCGAAAATAAGGAGCATGTTTATCCTATTATACTTTGAGCTTTGATGAAACTACCAATGTCAAAGACAAAAAAGAACTGCAACGAACAGTAATATATTGATCTGAAAGCCAATGTTGCATCACAACAAGACATCTCAAAACTTTCTTCTTGGGCAGGGCAGTTGGTGAAATTTCGATTGAGAAGCTATGTGAAGCACTTACCGAGAATAATTATCCATGAATAAATGTCTCATGCTTGCCTCAGATGGTCCTTATGTTAATAAAAAGGTTTTTAGGTTGTTTGACACTATTATCCTTGAGACACGAGAAAAAAGACTAATAAATATTGGTACTTGCAGTATTCATACAATGCATAATGCGTATGTCAAAGCATTGCAGTATTTAGGTGAAGAAGCATCTGAACTTCTTCTTAGTACTTATAGCTGTTTTGATGGTTGGCCTCCCCGTTAGGAGGACTTTGAAGAAGTGCAAGCTCAACTAAATACACCTCATCACAAGTTCCTGAAACACACAACTACCCATTGGCTTACCCTTGGACCTGCAGCAGACAGACTACTGGAACAGTGGGATGCTCTTCAGTATTATTTTTTTAAACATGTGCCTTTAAAAACGAATTCAGCTATGCAATGCAGGTCATATAAAGCTGTTGCAAATGCTTTAAAGAGACCTTCTATAAAAGCTGAGCTGCATTTTATCTTTTCATCTGCTGATTTGTTTATGCAGTTCACGAAACGCTTTCAATGCCAAGTGCCTATGATACATAAATTGTACCAAGAAATAGAGACCATTGTTCAGACTTTTATGGATCGGGTTATAAAAGCCTCTGTCATAAAGAAAGTTGATTTTTCAAACGTAGACACGGACAGGTCCAGATTTGGAAGTGTGGAGGCCCCTAATCAGGGTTCGAAAAGATCATATTTTCGAAAATATCCGATACTTTGATATATATCCAAATATTTTGATATATATGTATATATCCAATATTTTCGATCAGCACTTTAATAGTAAATACATCCCCTGACCCGTGAAAGTTAGGATATTTTGTAAAAAATTTTTTGAGGGGGGTCCCTTTGTTGTGGAGGCCCCGGGGCAGTAGCCCCGCCTGCCCTCCCCTAAATCCAGCCCTGGACACGGATGAACTGTTTGCAGTTGGTAACAGACTACCTCTTGAAGATCTCGTTAGTGGAGAGGTGACAGATGAACTGTCAAAACTGAAAGAAAATGAAAAGGTTTGGTTTTTAAAAGCTGTTAAAAAGCATTGTGTGACTTCATGCAAGTATGTAACAGAAAAAGGTTGCATATCAAGCGGGTTACTGAAAAGTTTTAAATTTTTGGATCCAAAAGAGAGAAGTAAATCTAGAAGCTGTAAGGATTTGATAAAGGTTGCCAAAATCATGCCTTTTAATGTTCCACTCGATAGGTTGCAAGATGAATGGAAACTTTTGCAGCTGGAAAAAGATGATAAAGCATCAGAAAACAAAACCATTGATATCTACTGGCAGCAGCACATTTCGAAAAAGGACTCAACTTCCAATGATCTAAAGTTTCCTAATTTTTCTAAGGTGATAAAAGCTTCACTTGCATTATCACATGGTAATGCTGACATTGAAAGACTATTTTCCATTACAAAGCAGCTTTTTGGTGAAAATAAGACAGCAAGGACTGAAAGATTTTTAAACAGCATACTTATAGTTAAAGACACTATAAAAAAGAATATCCTCATTTGTTTTCTTTACCAATTGGTACAGAAATGATTAAATGTGCACAACAAGCACACGCAAATTACACAACATACATGGAGGAATGTAAAAGGAAAAAGGATTTGGAATTGAAATAAGCAAAAAGAAGAGCAAAAAAGAAAGGATTATGAAGAAGAAACTAAGAAAACGGAAAAAATTAAAACATCTATTGAAAGTAAAACTGTAGAAATCTTTACAAAAAGCATATAGGCTATTTTGGTAAAAGTCAGTAAAAAGGGTATCAAATCAGTAAATAATCCTTTTCTGTTCTTTGAGTTCTTAACAAATTGCTTTTGGTCACCTTTTAGTTACTTTTTTGTCACCTTTTAGTCACCTTTGTTTTCAAATTTGTCACCTTTCTCACTTTTTTCAAAGGCCATCAGCAGTCCTCGGCTTGCTTGTTTCATTAGATAAATTATTATGAGCTCAATTTTTTTGAATGCATGCCTGAATGCATAAAATACTAGACAATTTTCTGTCATACTTTAACAATGAAACCTCTGTTACAAATTTCCCCAATACAAGATAAGGGGTAGTAATACTTAGTCTTTAAAAATTGTAATCTTTAGTGGAATGAATATATATATATTTTAAGTGTTTCTCAATTTTTAAAAATCTCGCTCAAATTTTAACTGAGAGTGGGATTTACTCACCCACTTTATACCCTCTAACTGGAACGCTGTAAGGGGTCGATGCATTTATCATTTCATTCAATATTTTGAGATTTATTGACAAATTATTTGAACAAAAGATTAAATATCCGTAATGGAAAAAATTTCATGCAAATTTATGTGTTACAAGTTTTATCAAAATTTAGTTGAAATCAAAGTTGAAATGAAAATGAGAAAATGTATTAAGCAACATTTACTGTTAATTTAAATATTTTTTACAAGCCTCAGTTCCAAATATTTTCATGTTCCGCAATTAAACTACTTCATTTATTCAAGTAAATATAATTTTTTAGCCCAATTTTTCAAGATTTTTCTGAAGGAATTAAATATTTTTTTAAACTAAAATTTAAAGTTTTATTGTGTCAAGGTCAGGTTTTTTAGATAGATTCAATGCTCTCTGATAGATATGTAAGAAAATATTTTCTAATTATGTTTTAGAAATTTCAAAAGTAATTAATATGCACAACAATTAATGTGACAAACAGTATGATTTTTAAAGAGTATTGGGATTGATTCGAATCCATCCCCTCTCTATCAGGGTTGGCCGGATTGGACCCAATTGGGTTGGACCCAATGGGTTTTTTTGAAAAAACCCATTTAAAAAAACCCATTATTTAGCCCACTTTTGGTTTTTTTAAAATTTTTTGAGAAGTTTTTAAAAAAATTAATTAATTTAAATACTTTTACAATTTAAACTTCTATTTAGTTTGTTCTTCACCACAGACAATGGACATAAAAAATGAATTTTGAACTTTAATAGTATTTCTTAACTCTTAACGGCATTAAAAATATTTCAAAGATTTGAAAAATATATATTTAACTTTTATCTTTAACTGGTCAATAAATAACTCAAATTATCTTGACTAAGTCCTGTCACGTCTGGTTTTCTCAATATTTGTAGACTATACAGAGGAAACTACTCTAGCTAGCTAAAAGGCTTTCATGTGAATTATTTTCTGCAAATCAACAAGTCACAAATCTCGAATAAACAAGGTATATTTTTTAGAAATTAACAGGTTTTCAAACGGTCGGACAGAAAACAGAAAAGGATGTACAGTATTTTCATTATCTTACGAAAAAGTTTAATATTTGTTACTCTGTACATAGAAATAGAAAAACAGGCAACATACAATTCAAAGAAATGTCTTGATTAAGCTGGAATTCAGTAAAAAGGGATTTAAACTACATGAGGTTCTACAGTAGTTTTGCATAATAAAATGAAATACAATAAAGTAAAATGCAAAAAAAAAATGTAGTAATTACAAACGAACAATAGATTTTATCACTTGAGATGTAACTTTGCCTTAACTGTTGGTAATCATGGAAACTAAAAAATCTGAAACTTCACCATTCTTGGGTTTCGTTGTCTTTCATACTCTTCTTCAGAAAACGCTGAATTTTAACTAGTTTTCCAGCTTTTTTTTACCCCAAGACAATTTTTGTACATATACTTACGCTACAATATGCTATAAGTACCCTACATTTTCCCTAAAAAAAAGACAAAAAAACCCACATTTCTTTTAAAAAACCCAGCTTTAGTTGGGTTTTTTTGGGTTTTATTTAAAAAAACCCCAAAAACCCTGGGTCCATGGGCTTTTTTAAAAAAACCCGGGTTTTTGCCAACCCTGCTCTCTATTCCTCAACTTTTGTTAATAACACAGGCCTGCAACCAATAGCTGATTATGATAGATTTTCGGACGCTGATTTCAAAGTTTTTAATTTTTTAACAAAATATAACTGTTAAACTACATTTTAACTCATGATAAATTGATTTTTTCAGAAAAACTTTTTTCTGTGGCTTCAAAGTTTCCGGACATTTCTCCTTTTTTTGCGTGTGCATTTTTTTTAAATGGATTTTTTTTTAATTTAAGTTTTTAAAATGAAATATTAGCAATGTTTTATGCGTAAATAAAATAATAAAATTTTACTTTTACAGGTTTATTAGGTGCTTCAGCTCCAGTAAATATTCCTTGTAGTGGTGACATTCATGATAGAGTGCTAACTAATTTATCCCCACCTGTTACATCTCCTTTAGGTTCTTTATCTCATAGTTTACAATTAGGTTCATCATCTCTCACTCAGGCTGACCATTCATTAGACAAAGTAAGTAATAGGTAATCAATGTCAAGGGAAACCAACTCGCTTGTCATTAACTTTTTGCACATTGACAATACATCATATTCTATGTTCAAAATTTTAAAAATTTTTTAGTGTAAAGAGAAAGAAAATTTTTTATATATATATATTTTGTTTGCTTTAACAGTACATTTTAAATATTGCAACAGAAATCTAACACAAGAAGAGTTTTGACACTCAGTTGCATTCAACCTGTTGACCACCCCTCGATCTACATTATGCCAAAGTATACTTTTATTTAGTTTAGATTCAGATTTATTGATCAAAGTAAAAACTTCATTCAATCTAATTTGATAAGCCCCGAAGTAAATACTCTTTTCTGTACAGCAAATATAAATTTAACATGTCTCTCAAAACCTAAAACAATGCTGCATATTTGCATGTACAGGGGTTAAAATCATGGAATTAAATTATTATTTATTTTAATTTTTAAATTAATATTTCTTTTTTAGTTCAACTATAATGCTGTATATTCAGTAAATTTCCGCCAATAGCCAGGGCAAAAGCAGAAATACATGAAATACACCGCCAGCTCAGTCATTTCCAGCCGAGGACTTCGAGTTAAACCGAACCATTGTTTCGGTCACTCGTCTGGTCTGCGCTAATTCTATATTAGCTACCAGTTTGTTTGGCACTCTTGGCTTCCTTAAGAGTTTTTCCATCTCCAGCTCAGTCACTTTCCTATGCCGGGCTGATGAGTGCTAATAAGCACGAAACTGCAGTCCTGGGCTGGAAATGACTGTGCTGGCGGTGTATTTCATGTATAATAATGTTTAAAAAATTGTTTAAAAAATCTCTTCTGAAATATTGATTTCTGGGTTTAGAAGAAATTTTGACCCTCCTTGAACTCGATTGTTTTCAGTAATGCTTGTCTTATTTATTTTTAACTTTTAAATAACATATTTATACTCTTCAGCTATTGTTGGAAACCCATCTTTTATTTGTTTTCATTTTTACAGGCAGCAGCAGCATTTTATTCAGGGTCTTTCACAAATTCTAAGTTCCACTACCCTGGTTCTAGTTTATATGACTTTACAGCACCACAGAATATGTCGCCTTCTAACAGAATAGGAGCACAGCAGTCTTTAGTTCATGGATTTAATTCTTTAGGATCTTCGAATATCACAGATATTCAGAGGATACGGGATGAATTTTCTTCAAATAGGCTAAAGATGCCATGGGAGGAAAATTCAATGCAATCTAGATCTGTAAGTATGATAAATTTTTTAACAAAAATTAAATGATAATTTTTTAATGTTTTCAACCTATGTAGACGTTAAATTTTAATTATAGGGATTACTTAACTTAGTTGGAGATAACTCATAATATCATAATAAAGTTGTCAAGTATTAGTCAGATTTGGAATTAAGCTGCATATGGGCTTACATACCCAATCAACTGTTGTTTTTGATAGAAGATTTTTACATTTTTCACTATTTTCTCTCCTTCTGACCAGAAAACATAACTTTCCATTTTTCTCCTGGTTGAGCTGCCTGTAAATGATGTGACACTTTTTAAAACGATTTTGACTCCCTTCCCCTTTTCACTAAGTACTCATACTTCATCTTACTCCCCCTCCCTTGTCATGTGTGACACTAGTTTTCATAAATGTATTCCAATTTATGGATTGCCCCGATTCTAATTCTCTTTTGCACTTTTTGTCAAATTTTAGTCAATTCCATGTAGAATTTGTTTTACTGAGGCGAATTACATGCAATTCTTCTATTTACGCTACGCCATATGCTATATTAGGCTTTTACCATACAATCACCTTCAATTAGTGTCGAACAACTTTAATTCCTTGTCATAAATCCTAATTTTGTTTTTTTGTGCTAGATATTTTCTGAACTGTTTGTCTTATGCTTAGTGTAAAAATTGATGAATTGAATCAACCAAGTTTCTATTTTGTTACATTACTGACTTCTACAGGGTGATTCGTGTCAAATCAATCATTTTTACAATATGATCTACACCACTCACTTTACCAGAAGGTAAAATATAAAATACTGAATCTTATAGAAGTAGTAATAAGCAATGAATTAGAGCAGGGCTTCCCCAACTTTATAGCCAACAGACCCTTTTTGCAAACCAATATTAAATGTGGACCACCCTTCCCAAAACAAAATAGTTCTTGGAGGCGCCCCTAAATGATGTCACACTTTTTAAGATTATTTTCTACATGCTTGACCCTTCTCCCCCTCTGCTGTGGCACAAAGTGACATACTTCACTTACCCCTTCTTGTTACATGTCAAGCTATTTTTCATAAGCATTTTGTTTTAATAAGATGTGTGATGTCCCTTTTCTTGTTACCCCCTTCTTTCCCTTGCCACAAACTAAAAGTTTCCCAAACCCATATTGATCAGGCAGAAATCAATTGGTAACAAAACAATGAAAATTCAAAATGAAACATTGAATTAATGGGAAGAGTGAGGTTGGTTTAATTGGGCACAATTTTACTGCATTAGGTTTGATTTTAGACTGCTGGAGTGGAATATCAGAATCTAGACAGCGTCGGTATTTAGTTTCGCAGAGTAATCCTCAGACACTTTGTGAACTTGGACCGTTGTTTCTATTTTTAGAACACTTTGAAGCACTTTTTGGAACAGCTTTCAAAATATTTCTGAGAGCACTTTTCAAAACACTCATTTGGTTCAGCATACATTTTTACACTTTTCGGAACGCATTTTGAGGACATTTTTTGAACACTGATACATGTCTCTTCTTTTAGAACACTTTGTAACACAGTTTTTGGGCCATTTTTACAGAACCTATGGACCATACCTTTGATTATATCGGTAGTTTTTGTTGTTAATTTTGCAGCAGTGTTGCAGGGCAACTGTCAATTGCCGCCGGCAATGGACAGTCTTCGACAAAGGAAGGCTATCCTTTTTCCCTCCATTCTCGACACCAACCAGCAACGATTCATTGCAACAAAATTTCTGATAGTATAGTGAAAGATTCTATTGATTTAGTATTTAAAGAAACAAGTTGAAATTATATCTGTACAAAAGAAAGCAATGATTTCACAAGTTCACCCAAATGTGTTCCCAATCTGTTCTCAAACAGTTTTCTGATCTTTGGTTTAACAAATATCCCGAGCGTATCACATTTGAATTAAATTTAAAACACATGTCAGTAATTTCTTTTTAACGGAGCTAATTATACACATTTATGATACACATTTTAGTTCACATTCAATCAACTAGAATGTGTGTGGGGTAGCAGCATGATCTTCAGCATTATTTCTTGAGGTGTCAGGAAGTAGGGTACAAAGGTGAAAATTCTAGTTTTCAAATAAAAGAGCATTATTTGAATGTCATTTAACTTGTTTTAAAAACTTTTCTCAAAGTTTGTGGTGGACCTCCTGCTAAGGCTCGGCGGACACCCAAGGTGTCCGCGGACCACAGTTTGGGAAGCCCAGAATTAGAAGATGGGGAGGTGAAGGTTACTTTGACCCAAAAGTAGATTTAATTACCGGAAAGATCTTTGTTTCATTTCTTTCACTTGTTGAAAGTGATGACTCGACCAATAACTTCCAAGACAAGGGGAAGAATTTTAAGATGAAGAAAGGGCAATCTTCTTTTTGCCATTTGAATCAACATGGGAAACATGAAAGAGTTGCATTTCAAGGCCAGGCTTGGACAAATATTTTCCTTTCAAGAAATTTACCTTTTTGATTAGATGTTGGTAATTTCCACAGAGATGTGAAAGATGTTTTGTAGGATTCAAAATACAGCGCAGTGTACATCTAAGGTTATCATAAAAAGGTCCAAGTGCATCACTCGCCTAAAAATCCCTGATTAAGCTAGTTGGGGCACCAGTCAACATAGGTCACTGGACTTAATAACTGTAATTGTGTAGTAGTTATTAAATGTTAAATTCAAGGCTACTTCCTTTTTAAAAAATATTTACGCTAATTTCTTTTAAAGCAAAATCAGGTAATACACAAATGAAATTCTTTTCATCAAAGCAAGGAATTAGAAAGGTTGTCATAAAAAGGGCAGAGTGCATCTCCCACCTAAGAATTCCTGGTGAAATGCTCACTGTATAAAATTATTATAATCTTCAGTCAGTTAGAATTTACTGTTTTTTGGAATAAACTCTTCCTAAAATACTTGGTTTAAAATTACTGTATTGCCAAATCGAATATGTTAATGAATTATATGAGTAAGTTTTGTTATTAACCCGCCCCCTCCCAGGAAACAGTTCTGGTTTCATTATTGATGAAGTGTAATCCTCTCCTGTGCAGTGTCCCACACTGTACCTGAAGTCCCATTTGTCGAGGGAACTCCCTGACATCTAAAACAGATGAACTGTAAAAACGGTAGGTGCAGGGGACTTTGGGATGTTTTGTGTAGTGATCACAAAAAAAAAAAAGACTCCAATTTCAAAATGTTCTTACAAAAAAAAAAATTCTTTTTAAAACCATAAAAATTGTTGCAGAAGTAGGTTCTGTTCTCTTTAACGATCATAGTTGTCAGCACTACAAAAATCACTTTTTCTGTTGACTCAGATTCTCATTCAAATAACCCAAATTTTAGAACTCAAGAATGGGAATTTTTTGTTGTAGTTTGAAATTTTTAATTTGTGTTATAACAGTGAACCATTGTTGTTCTCCCTGAAGCCTTTAATCATGGTTTTGTAAAAGGTTCAAATTAATTTTTGAGAACATAAACACATTTTTTTTCTTCTGCCCAAGGTGGCGGTGTGAACAAAGGGCACCAGTATGGTTGGTAAAAAAACCAAAAAAAAAAACGTTTTTTTGTTTAAACCAGGTTTTTTTTGGTTTAAACCGGGTTTTTTTTTGGTTTAAGTACTATTTGCGAGAAAAACAATTAATTTTTGGAAGGTAATTAAGGTTCCATGTAATTAACAGTTATTCAATAGTCACATTATACCTAATTTCTTGATTAATTAAAGAGATAAGAACAAAATCTTGTGACTAAATTAAATAATTAAAATAGCTTTCTGCGGGGAAATATTGATTGAAATGTTGTAAAATACTTGATTAACATATTAGTATGCATGTATATATAGACCCTTTATGATACGAAATACTTCAAGAAGTGGTTGTGATGCAGGTTACGATAAAATATAATGAAGAACCAAGAAAAAAACTTTATAAAACCAACATAATATGAATAATTATGGGATAAAGGTAAAAGTTATATTTTTAAGCATAATCTTTTCAAAAGAACAATTTTCACATTTTTTCTTTCTGATCTTACATAACGCTGATTTTTATATACACAATGTCGCAAATATTGAAGTAAAGCAAAATGTACAACAGTACATGATTGAACAGTCAAAAAATCGATTGCTGTTGTACTGACAAAGTTTTTAAAAAAGTGCTGCTCTATATTTGACTCCGTTCTTATTTTGGAAAGACTTGGAAAAGATATCGACTATCGCTAAAGCAAAGAACCAAATCAAAAATACAAAAATTGGTGTAACATGGCTTAAATTACAGCTTATTTACTGGCATACATGTTGCATCCAGCATTGAAGTTTAAAAAATATTAAATGCAAACTCTTTAGAACAAATAAATGTGTAGCAAATTCTGTTTCAAGAATTTTTTTTTTGCCAAAAACGTTATATCTTCTGCAACAGTGACTGAGTGGTGGAAAAGCCAGGAAAAAGAATTTGAAAAATGCAATGCAACCGTCTTTAAAAGTCTTCAGCATTACTAAAACCAGCTTCAGAAAAGTGCAGTGCATATATTTTCGTCATTTAGATATCATTTATAACTCAAAAATTGATTAGGCTCTGGAAAAGCTTCAAAACTTGCTTTTTGTTCAAAGTACTAAATAACATAAAAATAATATTAATTTATAACGTAAAAGTTGCTATGTATTTATGCGTATGTTATTGTGGTGTAAAGTTGATTTTATGTAATAGTAAAAAGAGTTATACACATATTTCTGAAATGAGTTGAATACATTACATATACCGGGTGTCCGAAAAGTCCTCGACACATAACAAAGGTATTTTAGGTTAAATGTGTCAAGGACTTTTCGGACACCCTGTATATTTATTTATAAATGTAATTTTACAGTTTTTGTTCGTAACAGATTAAAAATATTTTGCTTTAAACCAAAAGAACCGTTTTCTCCAACAGTCTTTAGAAAAAATTCATTTAGTTGAAAGCCTTGAACAAAAAGACTAGCTTTGAAGCTTTTTCCAATCCTAATTTGTTTCTTATTCAATATGTGTGGGAAAATCAATGTAAACCTATAAAATGGATTTTTTTTTTGTTTTGGCTTTAAAAAAAAAAAAAAAAAACATTAAAAAAAAACCGCATGGTTTTTTTAAAAACCAATTGGTTTAAACCAAACAACCCTGGGCACCAGCCCCTGCAAAATAAATTGATTTAAAAAACATTTGTTGACTGCGAAACTTATGTCTGCATGATCAATTAAACTCTCTCGTGTTTTTTCATTATATTTCGAACTGTTTCATGACTGCCGCTGAAAATGGTTAATGTTTAAATTCATTTATTTTAATTAAAGAGTTGCTTTTTCTGTCTTTTTCAAAGTTCTTTAAAAATGAAATTTTGTTGAAGGTTTATCAAACGTGTGAAGCATGGAAACGAGAAGCTGAAGAATCTTCAAGGAGAGAACGCTTAGTAGAACAACAAAGAGACGAGGTAATTTTAGAGAGATCTTTTTTTTTTTTTTTTTTTTTTTGTGTAGAATTAATAAAAAAAGTTCGATAATCAAAACCAGTGAACACAAATGATTTAATTTAAAATTCAAATTTTAAAACAAACAAGCAATACTAAAATTGCATTTTATTTTTTGATTTGGATAAATATTTTTTTATTTATTCCATATCCTAACTGTGCCTGGTTCACTTAAAGCAAGTTATTACATTTGTTTTAAAAAATTGCAATATATTTTTATTTGAAGAATAGAATTTTGCCAGAGGTGATTTGATCTGTTAAAAATAAATAATTCAAAACCTTAATAGCTGTGATGATAAACTTTCAGTGCTATTTTTAACATTTTAATTAAGAATAATAAAATATGCTATAAGATAGACTAATCTTTTAAATTCTCCCTTTACATACTTTGAAATACTTTTGATAAATGCATTACGAATTATGATCCATTCTGAATAAAAGGCAACTCAATTGCTTTAAATGTTGGCCTAAATATGATTCAAAATGCCAAAAAGAAATTTTTTAAATAAAATATTTTGAATTGCATTTCCATGCATAACTGATGTAAGACTAATGTGAGAAATGTTTACAAAATATTTGAGTACTCATTGTAATTCAAACAATACTATTCTTACAGATGAATACTAATGTTGATGAAATTCAACATTTTTACTAAAAGCTAGCTGTGTCGCCCAGTTTTGCACGTTCTACCTCGAAAATAAAAGTTATGTCAAGTAACGCATGTTCAATCAAGCTTGAACAAAAAAAAAAAAAGTAAATTTTGCGGCAGATTGCTGAAAAATAACCAAAAAGTAAACATTTTAAATCCCCCGATCACAGGAAAAGCCTGTAAAACAAAAGCAGAATATATTTTATTTGTTCATATTCGCGAAAAAAAAAGGAAACATCTTTCGTCTGAATTATTTTCTTCACACTACAAATTTTAATAAAAGCACTGTTTGGGAAAGTTGACTGATTTCCGTCTTGAACACTTCACCAAACTTTTACCCATGATATTAAAGGAATAATATACGTAGAGAGGGAATGTTTGCATTACTTGCATAGAACTGTCAATTATTGACCTAAGTTTCCTGTAACCACTGTGTTTTGTCAGCACACATAAATTATATAAACTCACGTTAGAGTCGTATTATATCACTTTGCCCCCTTCTTTTAGACTAGGATCGTCCATATTGTCTATTGAATTTTCCGATTATTTGTCTCCTTTGCAATTGTGAAACATTTATTGAATCAGCAGATTTTGTTTTTGGCTTAAATGAAAGCCAATTAAATGTACTGTAACAATATGCCTAGTTTTTTTTCAATTAGAGTGGAAATTTATGCCCATATTTGGTGTAGAGTTCACGATGGCCAGTTCACTGGCGTTCGGGAGAAGTAACTTGGACGTAGATACATAGATACATACGCTAGGTTTTTAATAATATAAGATGTTAGGAAGAAGAAAATTTCCTCCCTGAAGTTTCAAGAGTTTTTTTGAATTATGTTTTAGTTTTATGTGTTTTAATGATACAGTGAAACCTGTGTAAGTTGACCACTTGCGGTGCAATACTTTGGTGGTCAACTTAGACAGGTGGTCAACTTATAAAGGGGGTAATGATGGTGATGATGATTTTTTTTTTTTTTTTGTAAGTCTTGCACCATGCATTCATTTTTTGCCTAATTGACACTTACTCTTTCTGTTCAACTCACTTTCATTGTTTAGCATTACTTTGAATCAATAATATAAAATGTTATTCGAATATTTTTAGAGATTATTTTCCCAGAATAATGTATAGTATTAAGATAAATAAATACCTTTGTGCTGAATAGTAAAGTCAGAACAAACAACGTAAGTAGAAGCACAAATTTGTAAATTACAGCAGACACGTGTTTCGGCGTTACAGGGAACGCCTTTTTCAATGCAAAAAATAATGAGCTTATGGATGAAAAGAGATGTCTTTTCATCCATAAGCTCATTATTTTTTGCATTGAAAAAGGCGTTCCCTGTAACGCCGAAACACGTGTCTGCTGTAATTTACAAATTTGTGCTTCTACTTACGTTGTTTGTTCTGACTTTAATGTATAGTATGTTATGAAAATTTAAAATTTCAGTAAATTGATCAAAAAAAAAAGTCTTATTGTTTATGAAAAGTTAATCATTTTACATTAATAGTTCCTAAAAAATTATAGTTAATCAAAAAATAAAAATTTTTTCGTTTAACAACAAAAGAAAAACAAGTTTGGAGAATAAAAGGGTTCTTAGTAGTTATCCCATGTGGTTAAACTCAAAAGGAGGTTTAGTTATGCTGCTGTTTCATTAGTTGGTAAAATGCTGGTCTGGCATCAAAAATATTCTTGGAAAGCTATAAAAAAATAATAAAAATAATAATTTGTTGAATAAAATTTTTAAAAATAAACCAAGTGGTCAACTTACAAAGGGTTTTTTACAATACTCCAAACCAAACTTGGGGTTCATTAGTGGTCAAGATAGAGAGGTGGTCAAGTTACTGAGGTTTTCTTTCATTATATAAGATAGGACTAATTCCGTTCCTGACAAAAGCGGTCAACATAGACGGGTGGTCAACTTACAAAGGTGGTCAACTTTACAGGTTTTACTGTACTTATTACATAACTTTTTTGCAAAACTAAAAAATAAAAATATTATGAATTTTTTGTAGTATTTTATTTTAAGTCTGATTTTAAACAGCTCTGAAACCTGTGATTAAAAGGTAACTTTCAGCTTTTTGAAAAATATTGAATCAATATAAGCGTTATTTTGTTTATTTATCCTTTTTTCCCCCATTAAAAACAAAGGTTTTAGAGACCCTCTCCTCACCCCTCTTGATTATACATTACATTCTAAAGTTTTAAACAA
Source organism: Uloborus diversus (assembly GCF_026930045.1). Classification (NCBI taxonomy): domain Eukaryota; kingdom Metazoa; phylum Arthropoda; class Arachnida; order Araneae; family Uloboridae; genus Uloborus; species Uloborus diversus. The sequence goes on from NC_072739.1 coordinate 157,352,765, forward strand.
TAATCTCAGAAAAATTGCAACTGAAAAATGTCTTTATCTTTGGTTCAGCAGTGAACATCATTTAACTTAGAAAGTAAATTACCAATGTTGTTTGATATTAGTTGTACACATTTTTATTGATGGGGAGGAAGAGGAGCAACCTTTTAAGCTATATTTGAGAACCAGGCAGCATAGGTATGTCACTGAATTTAGTAGATATAATTGCGTAACATTTATTAAATGCTAAAGTTCAGGCTATTTCATCAAAAAATTAATGGAAAAAAATTATGCTTATTGAGCAATCACAAACTGCTTATTATCCTCACTTGACTAAAGTTGATGTTGCTCTATTTTTTAAAATTGTCATGACAATGAAAAAAATAAGTAGCTTGTTTTTATATTTATTGCAAGGACGAATTTTCGTCCCCATAGTTACAAATCATTTGCATTTATTCAAGGTTAAACTTAAGCAGATTTTACTTTCAAAAGGAGGGAGAGACGTAAAATTACAAATTTTCAAGAAAACATCAACATAGATGAATTTAAAAAGAAATAAAAATGCATAAGGTAATAAATACTTTGTAAATAATGTTTATAATAAGTGTACTGGTGGATATCAGCCTTAAAATCTTTATCTTTATTACTGCATCCTAATCACTATTTCTTCTTTGGGGATATGCCTGATATTACGTATTCTGAAAAGTAACCAATCATGTGACGGGTGCAAATTCCTCGGCCATTTCCATTTTATTCCGTTTGTTGAAACAAGAAACCCAACAAGTGGGGCCTTATCGCAATTTGTGATTGCAAAAAACATAATTTGAATTCAAGACATCGAAATGCAAATGAATGTTGGATATTTTTCTTTTTTTAATTTTGAAGCAAAATCATTACAGAATACTCAAAATCTTTTCATTAAAGCAAGGAATTTTTATTGAGGCTCTTCATTACTATTATACTAAAATACAGAACTAGACATCTTACTGCTAAGATAAAGTATCTTGTAATCCTCATCCTATTGTTTTTTGTTTCTTTTCAACTATGGTTAAGATGAATTGATTTTGAAGGCTCCTTTGAGTTTGTTTTAACAAAGTTTGACTGTAGTGTTAAAGCTAAATCAGCTCTATTACCTACTTTTATTGATATAGGCATGATCTGCACAATTATTTTTATTGCAATTGTGAATGTTGTACTAATAAAATAGAAAAAATAAACCAAAGTTTTTATTTTGAAACTTTTTCTATTTTACCATAATGGTTTATTTCTTTGCAGGCATTAACAAAAGTAAATAACCTACAAAAACAATTAGATGATTTAACTGGTGGACCTTTTCTTCACACACTAACTAGGATATCAGAATTAGAGACTTTACCTTTAAGCAAATTAAAACAACTTCAAGAACAACTTAGGGAAGACTTAGAAAAAATAGATAAGGTACTATATTTTACTTTATTCAGTAAGTTACCGCCCTATAGCCAGGGCTAAGGTAGAAATACATGAAATACACCGCCAACTCAGTCAATTCCTGCAGAGGACTGCAGTTTCGTGCTTATTAGCACTCAACAGCTCGGCATAGGACTAACTGAGCTGGAGGTGGAAAACCTCTTAAGGAAGCCAAGAGTGCCAAACAAACTGGTACCTAATACCAGTTATAGTTCATTATATATGATCATTATTCGAGTTGAACCGAACCATTGTTTCGGTCACTCGTCTGGTCTGTGCTAATTCTATATTAGCTACCAGTTTGTTTGGCACTCTTGGCTTCCTTAAGAGGTTTTCCACCTCTAGCTCAGTGAGTGCTAATAAGCACGAAACTGCAGTCCTCGGCTGGATTGACTGAGCTGGCGGTGTATTTCATGTATATTTTACTTTGTTTTGTTTTAAATTTTGCATGATTATTCGCCACAATTTCTAATTTGTGAGATACTTTCTGTAATTTTTTTTCCAAGAGTAGTACTCATTTTTATGAACATTTCTTTTCAGGTTGTATTTTATCAAACTGCTACTAAATGTATGATATGTGAAGAACGCAATCGTAGTGTTACAGTGGTGCCGTGCAGTCATTATGTTTTATGTAATCAGTGTGCTCCACACCAAAAGAACTGCCCTTATTGTAGAGAAGAAATTACATCATTATCTAATGCATCTTTATAAGAATAATTGTTTTTAGGTTTTTGAGATTGAAATTTTAATATAGTTCTCTCCTGCTCGCTGTGAACATCATATATATATATTTCCATTTGTATAATGTACAACTCTGTAAATGAAACAAATTATTCCAGATTTTATCTACTGTGTTGTTGGACATTGTAATGTGACTGAAAAGTGCTATTTTCTATAAATATTTATTTAAAGCAAGTGGAGACATTTTTGCTAAGGTGTCTCCATTTACAATTGTGATTAATATTTCACTATTAAAGTCTTTACTTCATCTTATAAAAGTATTGTGCATTTAGGTTACTTCATTGATTGCATATAGGAAGTATGTGGGATGAAGATTTATAAGTCATTATTTAATAACATGTTCAGCGCTATGATTAAAAATGTTTTGTCCGTTGAAAGTTTCTTACTTAATTTCTTAATTGTTTATTAAACTCAAATGTTTTTATATGCTTGTTTTTACATACTTTATTGCAAGAGCAGTTAACATAATTAGAACAAAAGAAAGAAATTTAAGATTTTCCTAAGACCAGGATAGTATTTTTGAATTATTCATTGTTGTGTAATATAAGCTGCCCAATAGATGTTTTATTTATATTTTTTCAGTTTGTGTTTACTGTTAGTTGAATAAAAAGTAATTATTTTAATGTAATGTGTATATTTATAATGTGGGCATTATATATTATATTTTTTAACTTGATTGTCCTAGACAGTTTGAAAAAAATTTGGTTAGAGTCATAAGTGTACAAAATCCATTTACACAAATTGAGAGATGTATCCATTGAATATAAAACTGTTGAATTCAATTAAAATTATAATTTTCCTATAATCTGCTCCTAATCACAATGTCAGGTGATATGCAATATATTTTTCAAAATTATTATTATTGCATTCTAAATACATTCATTATTATTTCAATACATTTTGATACTTTCATCTATGAATGTTAGGTAACATTTTGTAATAGTTTACTTTTATATTTTGATGCAATTTTTAACTAATACATTTTTACGTAATACATAAGATGATTGAAATTGGAAACAATCAACTAATAATTTTAAAGATTTAGCTTTCTCTTTGCGGTAAAAGTTTGACTTGAAACATTACAATTTTTTAGGCAATTAATGTTAAACTCCTTGGCAGTGTTAACAATGCTTTAAAGCTGAAGTTTATCTTGTTTGTTTAGCTATACTTATTAATTATTTTGTAATCATTAATTTTATTATAGTTTATTTGTTTATTGATTTTTAAAATTCTATACATTAAGTTATAATTCACTTCAAATCAATTATATAACTCAAACAATTATAAAATGAAACTTTTTTTTTTTCAATAACTTAGCTGGTCTCATTAGAATTTTTTAAATGTAATTTTAATGATCATTCCGGAAAAGGTTAAATTATAACTAGCACTGGCAACATGGAATTTGAAGTACATGGATTGTGTTTACTGAATATTTTTACCTTTTTGTTTCATGTATGTTTTCCTGTTTTAGTAGAAATGCTGAAATACTCATTGTCTGCGTAAAAAAAAATCCTAGTGTAGAAGTTTGCTTTTCTTATGAATTTGGAAATGCAACTTTGTATTGACACTTGATGTTATTTACTTCTATAAAATTTACTTCTTGCTTAGTTCATTTTGAAAAATTCTTTTGTATTAACTTTTGCCTAATTAAAATTCATGAAGCAAGGTGGCAACAGAAACTGCCAATCAGAGAAAAGTTGGGGAATTTTTTCAATCAGGGGAATTGGGGGCGGGAGGGGGGAAATCACAATTGATTAAGGAGAAGAAAATAATATTTTTGCTTTGCAAAACTAAGTATCATAATTTTCTGCGCCCACTGCCTGTGGATTATCTGTTAAAAATGTCTAGAAATAATGAGGTGTAGCTGCAGATTTCTGGAAGCAAAGTATTGGTTTTAAATTTTCAATAATATTTTCATTTAGATAGTTAACTGTACTATTTTAAAAGTTTTTTTTTTTTTTTTCAATTAAGTTCACTTGGTATGTTTTTAATTACTATTTGAATAAAAGATAAGAAAAAAAGCATAGTTTTGAAATATATTTTTAATTAACAGCTTAAACTGTTTTAAATAAAGCATTACATATAATCATACAATGGATTTCAAGTAGGTCAAAAAAAAAAAAGAAAGAAAACCGTTATCATTGGTAATATAAATCAGGGAGACTTAATGAATTTAATCTGGGAAAAGACAGACATTTTTTTTCACCGCTTCTGTTGCCACCTTGTGAAGCAAATATTCATACGAAAATTGTTTTGAAAATTAAGTATTTCAATTTATAGTTGTCATTTGCTCTATTTTTTCTATATGATTATGCTTTGAAATGAGAAAATGTAGATGCAAATTAATTTTGTCTCTTAATGGGACATTTTTCTAGCCCTGTGTTAAGCTTCCGGTGTTTGTTGTTAAATATATATAAAATGTTATCTATGTGTTTTAGAAATATCTCATATTTATTTTTAAAAATTGGCAGTGCTTTTTGTGCAAATTGATATTTGTTTTATTCATAAGGTTCCTCAATTGATTTTCATCATAAATGTTAGCTAACTAAATGAAAAGAAAAAAAAACTAAATAATTTAGAATTAGCTCATTGTCTAAGAGAAGCATTTTTCAATGTAAAAAGTAAAGCGATAACAAATCCTTGGAATTATTTCATTGTTTAGATGTCGACAATTCAAAAACTTTTATTTGGTTCTTCAATTATAAATCATTTTACTACCCCCCTCCTTTTTTTCAGTCTTTTGCATTTCTTAAAGCATTTGTAATGTCCCTTACATTGAAAATTGACATTTTACACGTTAAATCATATAATTTTAATAATAGCTTTGAATTTTGCCCATTTAAATTTTTAAACTTGAACAAAGTAAAACTTTTCATTCAAATGTACTTTGTTTTAAAAGACTCATGTCTAAGCGCAACAATAAAGTTTTAATGTAACTTTTGTTTCAGTTCTTTGTTAATATCTATCATTAGACTATTCAATATTAGTTTCATTTTTGTAATGCAATTTTTCAAAATATCAAGTGTTTTAAAGATTTTGATCCCCCCCCCTTTTTTTTCTCTCCCTCGGATACATCTCTTCGGTCAAACATTCCAGTTTTTGCCAATACAATGTCTTTTTGTAAGAAGAAGCTAAAATATAATTTTTTTACATCGCATTCAATTTTTTTCACTGGAATTGAAATTCTCATCAATTAATTATGAATTAATGTTGATCATGCATATTTTATTGCTTTAAGAACAAATGATATACTTGCTTCATGTTTATCCTTGTGATAATTAATAAGTTAGAGTAAATAATTATTTTGTATTTATGTATTAGCCAAAAATTTGTTTATCACTGTGATTTATAGCATTTACAGTTTTTGATAGAGTGAGGTTGAGGAATAGTGTGAACCCTTTGGCAAGATCACAGTCTGCTACTTCTAATTGAAATTCAGTTTCGTTTTTGAAGATACATCCTATGTGTTGCCAAAATATATTTAAGCAAAACAACATCACAAAGTTTATTTTAATTTTGAGAACCCTTGTAGTTTTTATTACTTTTAAATTTTTAGTTCTTTGCTGAGGTTAAATAAAATAGTATAAGTATTTCAGTATACCTTTTTTATTGATATCCACCTCCCCACTTCCCAGTTACAAAAATAACTTTTTTCAAAAGCATTAGTTTAGTTTTTCTGACCACTAATTTAAAAGTCTTAATTTTCATTTAAAAGTAATGGTAAATTCAACATGATATGTATATGTGTATATATACATTAAAAAAAAAAAAGAAATGGTTTCTCAATACTTAAGAAACTATATGGAATTGATATTGAATCCTATTAATGTGTTTTGTGAAAATGAGCTTAAATCTTCATGATTGATGTATAAAATATTTTGTTTATAATGAAAAATGTTAATCATCTTTTTTTTTTTTTTAATTTCCTTTTGTTTACAAACTTTCATTGATTGTGATCCTTACCAAAAATGTAAATCTCATAGCAAAATTCTTAGATTGTTACAATTAGTTTACATAAATATGGATACTTTTTAGTGTAATGAACTGGAAGCATTTGTAATATTCTTATATGTCAGTTTCTCTGTATTTTTACAGTCATAAATAACTTAGCTGTGCATAATAGAAAATGAGATTTTTGTAAGTCTCAGGGGATGCTATTTTGTTACCGAGATGAATGAAATGTTTCTGTGAATGCAGATGCAATGTTGTATATATTTCCATATTACTAAAAGTTTCATCAGTAGCTTATGTTTATAAGTATTTTAAACTTTAGATTAATGGAAAACTGTACATTGAATGTAGTTGTAAATGTTTATAAAGAGCACATTAAATTAAAAGTTTTAAAACATAGAGATTTTTAACTGTTGAGCTCATGGGTTGATTTAATTATGCTTGCCATATAAGCCAAGTGATATTTATTTTCATAATAAATTTCATATATTAAGAAAAAAAAAAGAATTGAGTACATAATAATCTAGTCATATCTGAAAGAAAAAAATTCTAATGTTCAAAAGTACTTGAAGTGCCCCCCCCCCTCAAATACCATAAAGACCTCCCTAGAAAAGAGAACTCTCCCTAAAAATTTCAGTTGTGCAGTTTGTTCCTTGACCCACCTTTGAGGGCACTCCTGAGCGCTTTGTTCACAAATAATACCAAATCATAAGTATACACCAAATTAAAACCTATTGAATGAATACGAAAAGGATTCTCTTTCGAGAGTTAAATTTCATTCATTTGACTCTTCACCCCTTGTTGCCAAATAATGTAACCATTAAATTAGTTTTTATTCTCCACCTCTATGTTATAATTCCATACTAAAATTTTATTTCATATCAAATTCTTAAGTTTGATTCATTCATTGAAATTTTACATTTTTAATTCTCTATCAACAAGAAGTTCCTTTAAAGTATAAATTAGACAATAGTTTGACACTCCGTAACCACTTCTAACTCTATAACTAATTAATTCAATCAAAATTTTTATTTCTCTTTAAAGATATTTTTAAAAAAATTTTACTTAGCTCAATGTAAATTCGTTTTTCATGTAGGTTTCACTTTACAGGAGAGCACACTTCAATGTTAGGATCTAATTTAATAGCGTTTATTGCGCCGTCATATAATAATTAGGCTTAAATACTTCAAATTTTTGCTGCGTGTAAAAGAACCTTCACCCCCTTTGAATATCAATGCAACTACTTTGCTGTGAAAAAAATAAATAAAATTCAGTAGTAGTATTGCAGCCTTTCATTTTCTTATTTACAACGGAAAAATACTATCAATGTAGAGTTATGTGTATATTTTTAAGTTTCTGCGAAAAGTTATGGTGAAGTTAGATCTGTTAGTTTCAAGATTTCCCTCTGGCATCAACTTCTATTACATATATGTAGCTTTTCCTTCCAAATGTTCCCTTGCGCTAACTAAAAAGTATTTTTGTGAAACAATTACATGTATATAGTTTAAAAAACAAAAAAGAAAAAAGTCAATTGGAAAAAAGTAAGTTACTTGAATGTACTTAAGTACATTTTTCAGAATTAAATTGACTTTTGCACTGTCTAATTTTTGTATTGTAAAAATGTTTATTATATATGTATTTAAGTACTGGTTTAGACTATTAAAAAGACATAATTTTCAATATGTTAAGTTCTAATATTCTATTTTTATTTAGAATTATATTTGCAATATTTTATTTTTGTTCCAAAATATATTCCATGTTATTGTTTCTCTTAAAAAGTTGATTTATTGTTCAAAAAACCTTAAGTTTACCTTATTGCTGTTCTTGTCAGTGCATGTGGTATCAAAAAACAGCAAAATTCATGCCCACAGTGATGCAGCAAGGGGGGTTTTAGGGCTCAAACTCCCAGAAGGCTTGGATTTTAGCCATGTTGGGGTTTAGTAAGGACTCTTATGACTTCCTTTACGCAGAAGGTGAATTCTTGCTGCACTAGTGTGCTATATGTAAATACATTGTTTTCGGAAAGTTGTAAGAGGAGGGATCAAGATTCAAGCTTGTAACCTTAATAAATAAGTGATGTAATATTCAATTCTAAGTAATTGAATAATAGTTTTCTGAAGAAAACAGCATTTATGAAAACAATACATTATGGAGCCCGAAATCTGGAATGCTCGGGACAACGACCTTTCTGAATTTTGGATTGACTAAAAAAACTAAAAGCTCTCCTGTCATGTAGTATTTGTCACAGTTTTCCTACTTTCGCTTATGCTTGCGCTAAATTCCTTTTTTGATCAATCTGATGAAAGTGTACTTCAATATGCTGAAACAAAAGTTTCATATAATTTGCAGTGACATGGATCGGCGAATATTGCTTTATATTATTATGCAATATGCCCTCGATACAATAAATAAATTATATTTTTATTAAAAATAATTTTGTACCTTTGTTCAATAGGCTTTCAATTACATACTTAGGAGAAGAAGAAAATAATCATCGTTAATGGAAAGTAGATGTTAAAAGATAGCTGCACAATTACAGAAAAAGGCTTTTTTGTGCATTACATGTGCCATCAAAAAACATTTTTTAAACCAGAAAACTTTTAAAACTGATAAAAAATGGGAATGTTTAAGGGAAAAAAGTTACATTCCAAACTTGGGGTGTCATACTGTATACTAAAGAATAAAAAAAAAGAAAGCATAGTAAAAAATGATTGTATTTAAAGGTGTGATATTTGTCTTTGTACAGAAGATAAATTAGCCCTCCCCCCCCTCCCATACACTAAAGAATTTATTCACTTGGCTTAGTTGGTACATTCCAGTTAGTGAACCTAATTTGTAAAATTAGAATAACTCATTTGACTATTTTTCAAATGTGATTAGTTTATGAACATAATGAACTTGGGGATATTGAAAACCCTCGATTTTCTATCACAAAGTACAAAACCCATGCAGCTAGTTGTGAAAATTGTTGAAGAATACAATTTAGTGCCAATGTCTGTTCTGATGCACTTATTCAATTATCAATCTTAAAGGGATCACAAATTATCTATGGCATGAAATTGATACTTTCCTTTATGAAAGTCCGGATTTCATAGTTTAAATTTATAACTGAGAATACATAGAAATGCATGAATATTGGAGGAGCATTTTATTTATTGCAAAATTGTTTGTAATTGATCCCCTTAAGATTATGTTAATTCATCCTTACTTTTGAAATAAAACTATTTCCATCTTTTGAAAATTGTTTTAAGTACGTTGATTTCCATTTGTGAAGTTTTTGTTTCATTTCCTTTTTCTCTCTTTTTTTTTCTTTTTTTTTGTATAACATGTCTGATTAACTTTTGTGATAGCATATTTTCAGTGCATTTCATGTTTTAAAAATTTTAGTGTTCAAAAATAAAACTGTTTTAGATAAAAATCTTTTTGTATCTGTTAGTGAGATATGTTGAAACGGATTTGTTACTTGTAGATATAATTTTTTATGTCCAGTTTATAAATACAAAGTGGTTACTTAAATCAAAAATTATTAAATTTCATAAAACACAAAGTATGTTTCAGTTCTTTCATTCACTAAAGGCATTAGCTCTGCCCTTTTATTCTGGTATTAGCTGTGTTATGGACTAATTGAAGGCTATTTTCCTTATCAAGCAGTGCAAGAAAGTTTTTTATGAATATAATACTTCTCTAACAAGATACTTTACCTTTAAAGGGTTAAATATCAACACAACAAAAATCAGCAAAATACTGTTTAATTATATTTAGCATAATATTAAATACATAGATTTTAATACACATTTGAAGTTGTAAAAGATCATGAAAAAAGTTCAGGTACATGTAAATATGTAATACAAAATAGGGAAAATGCATCAAAGCACCTAAAAAAACACACAGGAAACCTTTGTTATGCTGTACATATGCCATAAGCCACACATTTACAATGAAACTGAAGTAAGTTTTAAAAATCTATCAATAATTTATTTAAATAAGATGTCTCTGATATTATTCTTGTAATAAACATGCCCCCATCCAAAAAAAAAAAAGAGGGAGGAGGGAGCCTCGTGATGTTATACAAATTTTGATCATCTACTATGTGGTCTAAAAGTTGATTAGTATTGCAGTGGAGTTTCAAAAATCCGAGGTAACTGGGGCTCACTTCACCTTGGATTACTGAAAACTATGATTATCTGGAAAAATTTTCACTTTTAAATTTACACAACTTAAAAAATATAAGGAGGAGCACCTTTTACTTCCTTGCATAAGAAAAAGTACTAATTGCCTACAAAATATTACTAAAACTTAACCATAATTTTTCTTTTAATTGCTTTTAGACAAAATTTAACTTAATTTTTTTCTCTATATCTGTACGCATATATGTGCAAAGCAACCAAAACATCATAATCAACCTCTCATTGTATTTGTATTATTTATTGAATGAAGTCAATAAGTTTTACAGCTGTAAATATTTCTATTTTCAGATTTTAATGAAAATCAAATTTTTGGCTACTAAAAAATATAACTGAAAATAATGAAGCGCCTCGGATTAGGCGGAAGCTCGAACTTTCGAGACTCTACTGTACATTAATTTTTCAACAAGTTATTTTAGATTGATTTGGAAAAGGAAGGGATCTTAGTAGACCGATAGTGTTGTTTCTTTTTAGTACTATTCTGTCTGAATTTTAAACTAAAATAAAAAGGATTTATATATTTGAACTCAATAAAATGACTTGATAACATTAATCATGCCTCATCTTTCAAACATAATAAAGAAAATTACTTGTTTTACTGTAATTGAAGTGATGTAAACAAAACCGATAAAAGAATGGATCAATAGGCACAAGAAAATTATGCATGACAGAGAATTTACGAAATAAGTTTGAGAACATTGCATGAGAACCATATCTAAATAAGTATTTATTTCATGAAAAAGAACCATATGCAATTTTTTATGGTAAATGAACAGACACAACATTAAGGAAGAATATGTTACACTAAAAGTTTGTGTTTTATAAGTACAGCAGAAGCTCATTGATTTGAAAAAGCGATATCATCTTTAGAAAACTTTAAAAATTGCACTAAAAAAGGAATCTTTACAAAATTTTAAAAACACAAAATGATAAATTATAAACATTTTCTAACATGTGACACCTTTTCTATGAAGAAAGTCTTTCTAGCACAACTTGTTATAGAATACACAGAAGAAATGCAAAATGTTTGGTTAAGAATTTTTTGATTTATCACGAATGACAAATTCTGCAGATTTATGAGACCGGTATATTGCTACTATCAATGATTAAGCTATATAACATTTCATTTACTTAGTGGCTTCCAATCTGAGCGGCATGCGTCCCTAGGAAAGCATAGAATCGTTGTAAGGGTTCAGTTTTACCAAAATTTTTGAACCAAAAAAAAAAGTCTAATCATCAGAAAATAAGAATCGGCAAATTGTCTTCACTATGACATTTGGATTTGAACGCCTACCCTAAAAACAACTCTTTCCAAAGGCACCATGGTTTTGAGAAAATGGCATTAAAAACAATACTACTTATTGCATTAATATTTTGCTATTGTTGCACTTGAAATGTTTATTTTTCTTACTTTGTTCAATTTATTAAATGAAGTAAGATAATTAAATTCATAATACAATATAATAATGAAATATGTTTCAGTGTATGCACTGTATTTTGATAGTGACAACACGTACCAGAATAATTTTTCTCCCCAATGGAAGAATTACTAAAGAAACTTGGACTTTGGACTTTGAAGGCTTCTATAACATAAATATTCCTTTATGTAAGAGCTAAAAATCTATACATGAATAAATTTTAGCATATACAATTGACGAAATACATGTTTAAAGGAAAATATGTATTTTTAATAGAACATTGCAAAATTAACCTCTTCAAATTGCAGCTATGCAACTGATTTTTCAAAAGATATAGCTTCATCAACTTTAAATGTTTTGATTTCTTTCAACACGTCTTCAATTTTTATGTTTTGAAAATGATCATCATTTACTAAGATATTTTCGTTATTGAATTTCGCCGGACTACAAGTGGTTTGGGCACCTTTATCACCTGTTTTACTTCTCATTTTTTGGTGCTTTTCACCACTTTTATGTTGTTCAGCTTGCTGAAGGCTATTAAGATAGATATCACAAGCAAGACATTTAAATCCTGAACCAACTGGAACTATATCCGCATCTAAATCATTTAAAGAAGTATTAGACAAAACATTCAGTATAGAATTAAACTGGAAGTTTTCATGTTGTTCTAACTTACCTCCGTGTGTATCTGTATAAGGGTGATCTTTGAACTGCTGAAGTTCATTGAAAATAGAAGTTTTAGAAGAAATGTGGTCTCTTTCACCAGTTTTACTTCTCATTTTTATATGCTTTTCATAAGTCTTATAATGTTCAGCTTGCTGAGAGCTCTTAAGATGTGTACCACAACCAATACATTTAATGCCCACACTAGGGGGAAATAAACAATCATTTAACTCATTCAAAGTAGAACACAAAATACCATTTACTCTGCACGGCGGAATTTCATTGAAAGTAGTATGTGATGAAAAAGTGGTTTGGGCACAAGAATTGGCTGAGTTTTGACCTTTACCTCTTGTTTTGCTTCTTATTTTTTGGTGCTTTTCACCACTCTTGTGTTGTTCAGCTTGCTGAGGGCTGTTAAGATATATTTCACAAGCAAGACATTTAAAGCCCAAATTGAATGGAATCACACTCTCATCTAAGTTGCTTGAAGTATTAGAAAAAGAACCCTGTGCAGACTTGGCCTGAGAGTTTTCATTTTGTTCCTCTTTATCTTTGTGCTTTTTAGAATTTAAATGTTCTTTGTACTGTTGCAAACTATTAAGAACTTTGTCACAAGCTATACAGGTCCACATGTTGAAACTGAAAGAAAATTTAGTAATTATTGCAATGAAGTTTAAAAACAATTTAAGTAAAATTATTTAACAGAAGAGCAAGTCTCTAGCTGTCATTGGGGTCAACCAGGCAATTTTTTGGCTCATATTTTTTTTTTAAAAACATGTAAATTCAATTTAAATTTTATAATTCATAAACTTTTATTAAATAAAAACTTAATTTCAACTATATAAATTAGTAAATTTCACAACATAAAACTTAAAGCTAAATAAAATTAACCAAGCACTTGATCAGGGTTCAATGATACATTTATTCGAAAAATTTGATATTTTTGATATTTATTTTTTGAACTAAGGTATCTGCAGTGTGAAAAAATAGGTATATGTATTAATCATATTAATATTATTCATTAACTATTTGAAATAATCAAAAGTAATACACTGTATGGAAATGATATATTAAATTATCATTAATATACGGCAATAATATATTCTTTCATTTAATATACGGTAATAAAAGTATTAGTAATGTTGCAATTTTAACATAGATTTAAAATGACCAGTTGAAAATGAAATAGTCTAGACTCGATGCACACTGACTAATGCATTTTTCCTTTTTCTTTCTGAATTGTCTAATTTTATAAAAGTAGCTTTGAATGAGACAATTAATTTAATGCATTCTTAAGTAACTCAATTGAAATTAATAAAGATTTTTAATGTAATATTATTTTAAAAATACATATAAACATTACAAAAATTACTGTACAAATTGGCAATTTTACAAATATAGGTGGTTTTAAATCAATTTTTTGTATTTTAATTTTGCCTGATATTTGACGTATATGATACTGTGAGGTTTTTTTCCAAGGGCACATGTGTATATGTAATCAGTTTTACAGAGCACAAGAATATAATCATCAATGTCCAATATAAAAACAGTACCAGAAGAAGAATTATATTTCATGTTTAAATTGATAAATTATCAAACTGCACAAATCATAAATACAATTTAAAGTATGTACGTTTTTACATAAAATTTAAATTTTTGTATAGTGAAAGAAATATTTTTTTAAGTCTTGTATTATAATAAAAATATAAGAAAAATAATAGTGATTTGAGAATGCAGTTATTATTTTAAGACTTCAGTTTGTGCTAATTGAAAATATCAGATATATATTGAAATATTTGATATTTTCGAAAATATCGTGTTATTTTCGAACCTTGCACATGATAGAACTCTATACATTAGGTGAATGTAATCATTATCAGCGGAAATCGAGCCTCATACATATTCTTTCACATCATAGGCGAAGCCTACTTTTGTTATTTTTCAACAATTTTAATTGTTTATTTTATATTTTTGACTTGTTTTTGCAATATATTAAGGAAACATGTAGCCACCTTTAATGTTTTCCCCCCAACTTAAATGAGAAACTCTGCATACAAAGCATTTAAAAAAACAGTAAAGGAAACTCTGCATTTAAAAAGACAAATTTTTAAACTCGACTCTCTTTAGAAGCTATAAACTAGCAGTTACAAATTCCTCAATTTTTAAACCTGCATTCAAAAGTAAAGCTTACATGTGATGGCAATTTTTTTTTCCTTTTCAGAATGATATATCCACTTAAGTGCTTTATCTCCTCCTGAAAGTAATTACTTTGAATGAAAATGTTATCTGTTTCAAATTCTGCACAGTAAAACTTGTTTAAGTTGACCTATTGTGTAAGTAGACCACCTGTCTAAGTTGAATGCTTTGTCAGGTACAGGATTAGTCCTACATCAAAATCAACCGCTATAAGTTGACCACTTGTCTAAGTTGACTGCTAAAATACTGCACCGCAAAGGGTCAACTACACATGTTTCACTTATTAACTAATATACATGCTGGAATAAATATTTTTAAAGAAACTAACTCTGAATATAGGTATGCACTAATTAATTGGCACCAATTAGTAATCAGCCACTTTGCCAACATTAAATACTAGACACTGTTACTAATACACTATTGGACAAATTATTTTAATTAAAATTACTTTAACTAAGTCTAGAACAAGAAACGATGTGCTAAATGAATTTATTAACAATAACTTTATAACCTATATATATATATAAATGGATGTCGGTAAATTTGTGGGTGCGTTACCTAAGACCTCAGAAACTACCCGGCAGATTTGGCTGAAACTTTCACCATTTGTTCTTTTTTGGTACTGGGAAGGTTTATAGACCAGTTTGAAAAAAATCTGATTGACAGTTCCTTTTTTAATCCAATTTAAGTCCTAATTTTCGCATAAATGGATGTGCACATATTAAAATTATGTGTCCATCGAAAGAGCTAATTTTTCTGCTGAAGATGACATCTGTTAGAAAGTTCTAAGTTGTATAAAAAACGTGTTATGAGCTCTTTCGTTCCATGTTCGAAGGTTTTCATCAACCCAATTTATTATTTAGTGTATCATCTCAACTCTCAGTTGATAGCTAGAATTGTTGTATTGTTGAATATTTTTGCATTTCATCTGACTGTCTGAGGCTTTTCTCAAGTCAAATCTTAAAGTAACATTTTTCCACAAGATTGGCTAATAATAAATGGATTTGGCTGATTGTTTTCCATTTAAATGAAACTTTAATGTAATTAATGGTTTTGATTATTATTTATGCTGATTGAACACTTACTCGTTATCCAATCAACCAGCCGAAATATCGCCAAAATTTTTTCAGGAAGATTTCAGTAGCTGATGCATTTGGCAGTTTTTTATAACTGTCGCTGTTTTTGAAGCCAAAGACTATGTAATAATATGTTTCGCAGCTTTCACCTTGTAAACAAAATATCGCCAATCAAAGAATCTTTAAAAACTATTTTTACTACGTAAAATAATCCAGCAACTAAATAAGGCAAATCCATAAACAGCACAAAAACTTTCATTAATTTTTCTTTTTGCACAATTTCAAACAATTGCGAAATTTTACTACTTATTTTGGAAACATTTCGGATGACACTGTTTAGCGCCACTTTATGGTGACCAAAAGTATTTCAGAATCTGGCGATAATTTCTGTAACAAAAAACAGAAACATACCATTTTACAAAGTAAGGAAAGGAGGGGGAGCATCATCAAAGGTATCCCAAAATATTCCCACAAATTTGGTAAAATCACACAAAGAGCCCACAATGATTGAAATTTCCCAAAATAACTAAAGCAAGTATAAGGGGATTACGGGCACAGCAATTTTTTTTAAAGCACTTCGTACATCAATAGCCATACAGAGAAGGTTTTAGACTCCATGTTAAAAAAAAATTATTAAAAAATAAATCTTTTTAAACATGTGAAGATTAATTTCATATTTTGGAAATTCTTTAAATTTGTAGATGCTTAAATGTCGTGCTTTCATTTCTAAATCAATACTTATTTGTTCTTTATACTTATTGCTATTTATGAGTTTATTTTATGAGTGAGGAAGAAGCTCGATTTTTAACCACGTTAAAAAAGTTTGTTTTGTATTCTTTCACTCAAAACAGAAAACAAATGCAAGTAACTATTGTTTCTCATAATTATTACTGACCCAGGCAACGCCGGGTATTTTTGCTAGTTGTGAATAAGAGTAAAACAGCAGGTTTTGAAATGGAATACATGCATGACTTTCTTGACACTTTACTGCATCTTTTAACCTGTTCCATAGCTGCCAACATATCAACTTTAAGAATCTTACAATGTATGCTGTGGGTGCATTTGTACACTTTTTTAACTAACACACATCAAACCGATAAAACTAAAAGCATCATCTTTTCAAATCTTTACTTGGCAGCAGCACAAAAAAAAAAAAAAAACTGGATTCTCAAAAAAGAAACACAGGATCATAACAAGCAGTTAATTTCAAAAAGGCAGGCCTGTACATTTAAAAATTTAGGGAACACAAGTGTGCACTTTTAAAATATTGTCTATTATTTTTCTGTAAGAGATGCATCATTTAATATTAATCTCTAAATATATTCTTTTGGAAGAAACTAATAACTTGCTGTATTATCTTACGTTTTCTTTCGTAAATTAATGCAGTCAGCTGCTTTTGCTGAAACTACTTTAACTGGAACTTAAGCTTTCTGAAGTTGCTGACTTAGCAACATTCAAAAATTTTATTTCAATAACTTATTCAAAACAATAGTTTCTTAAAGTTCTTAATGATTAAAATGTTATCCAGCAAACAGAGAACTGCACAGCTCTGTCCTTGCCGACACTACTGAACATTCTTTTGCACTCGGCATTGCTGTGAGGTATGGCTAGAATGGAAAGCATAGAAAAGGAGAACCTTTCATGCTTCAATAAACCATTGACATCAACTAATTTCTTCACAGCAGCCTATTTTTTTTCCATCTTTTCTTTTTTTAGCACAACATCGGGCAAACCATTGATTTGTGCAGAGCAAAATTCACTTTGGAGCTTATCTTAAGCTCTTCATCGACAGTTTCTATTCTTCTGAAGCAACATAACAGGATACTCATTAAAAAAAAAGCAATACCAGGGATCTAAAACCTAATTATCTTACAATTATGTCATAAAATCTTACAAACTTAGAATATCTCCAAAAATCTTACAATGTAAGACTAAATCTTACAAGTTGGCAGCTATGCTGTTCGCACCCAGCGTCACATGGACGCTATGCAACGATTCCTCTCTTATCAGCCCAGCGGCACTTCCCTACTACGCAGTGCTCTGATCGACGCTGACGTCCCAGCGTCACATATATGCTTTCTCGAAATGGAACGATTGAATTGAATATTTAAACGATAATAGATGGTGCTAAATGGCTATAACTTTGATCACATTCGAGTCATATGGTATTTGACCGTCATGTACAGGCTTTAGTTCCTTATTTGGGCCTCTCAATGGGATACATTTTTTAAATGTAAACAGTGAATCACTGCTCTGCGCATATGATTTATGAGGCCTCAATTGCTCTAGTTTATATCTTAGCTTCTCTTTTTTTACGAGTAATTGAAAGAGATATACATCTAGCTGAATAAATTATTGGGGGGGGGGGGGAAGGTTAAAATATTTTTGCGTATGTGTACCAGACTTTTGGGATTCCCCGTTCAATGAGAGTACAGGAATAATTTCAAGAGGCACTGAAGTTTATGATTATTTTTGAATCCTTTCTGATTTTGTTCTTTATTTATTCTTTTCCATTTGGATAATGGAAAAACTGCAATAATAATGGTTAGCGAAATGAGTGAAAGGGAATGTTTTCAAGAGAAATATGAAACAGTTTTGAGACTTGTCGCGTGGGAAATATAACTAGTTTAAATTCGTTGACCTAAGTTGTTTTACTTAAAATTGCATAAGGAACATATTTTGTTGCTACATTTCTTTTTCTTTTATTCCACACTCACGATGTCTAATTCTTAACTTAGTTTTTGTGCACATATCATTTAATTTTGTGCACATAGTTCAAGTTTTAGTGTATTCCACACATTTCACTCCTTTCTAATAATGTAATAGTCTTTATATTAATAATTAGTAAGCAGTAGTACATTGTTTAAGCAGAATTAAAATTTCAAGCCACTATTTTGAGATGCTGATTTTATATGAATATTTTTGTTCAGCTCAGGCTTAACTGCTGTAAATGCTGGGGCTGATAGCCACATTCCATTTCAGAAGGTTCGGTCTCTTAGCTGCGCTTTGTTTTCCGTGCGCTAGTCCTCAAGGGGTAATTGAATGCTCAGCATTAAAATAAATTTCTTTTTTGATGCTATTGTATTCTGAGGCAATCCGTCACCATGGCCTCGGACGGACAAGCACTTTGTCAGCTTCACCAAGTGAAAACATTCAACGTCCTTCACCATAGCACTTCTTTCAGTGGGTAGACTGCATTAAAGATAAACAGAAGGCACTGACCAGCAATTACAAAAAGCTATGTCATAAGTCATCAAAAACATTATATTCAAAGCCAAAGACCCATAGGCGACTGCTGCACCAAAAAAAATGGAGGGTCAATGAAGATGTGAAGGGTGTTAGAGGCAAGGCCCCTAAAGTTTTTTTTTTTTTTTAAATTTGGGTTACAATTTTTTATTTTAACATTAATGGTGAAAAAACTTTTAAAAAATGTGGAGTATCCCCCCCCCCCCCCCCCCCGTACGAGCCACCTATGTAGCAACCCAGAGTTGTAGCTCTTAATCGACCAGATCGCTACGGAGATAGCTCTTAATTTTCCACTGCTCCAGGGCTTTTCAGTCTTCTGATATTATTACAGTATAATGCCGACACATATAATGGCATTCTCTACAAACCACACAACTTTTTAGAAGTAAACAATAAATTTTGCAGTTATAAAAAAATCCTCTGTTCCGCCTTGAAAACATTTTAAGGGTATGCCTTAAGCAGTGTGTTCTTGCATTATCATGTTTCATGATCATTCATTTTCAGCTGATAATAGCGGAAATACTCTCACCACAAATTATACCATCTGATTTCTCTTTTTTTCGAATCAGTCACTAAAACAATCTATGAGACAAACCTTAAAAATTTGGTTTGTTAATAAGATACTGTATTTAGCTATTTTGCTACAAAAATCAATTGATTTTTATCCATCCCAGATTGAAAGTTTGCTTGATCAGGAGGGTAATAAGGTCATTAATTAAAAAGGAAAACTTTAATAAATACCCAAATAATGCGCCTGAATAAAAACTTGAAGGGAAATCAAATATATCTTGTGATTACAGGTGCTAAAAAAGGAAAGGGAGATGTTGGGATTTTTCAATCCTTGAGTAGATTGGGATTGGATACCTACTAACAGAAAACTCAATTCTTTTTTTATAGTTGCATAATTACCAATGTTGATTGTTGGGGGAAAAAAATCTGGTGTTAATGTATGTGGCTTACGTTTGAGAGCACATATCCTAACTTTTGCCCTGAAAACCTTGAGGTCCTTTTGGTTAAGTAATTAAAGCACCTTGGTTAGCATCACAAAGGTCCATGGTTCAAACTCGGACCCGGACAATCATCGCTCCACGTCATGGTGATCCGTATGCCCACATAATGGTGACCGGGCAACGTAACAGATGGTGCCATATAACGCAGCATTAGGAATACGCCATAGGCTCTTCATTCTTCAAGCACTGAGCACTGCTCAGTCGTCTACCCGACCGCTGGCGCTCACGCCTGACTGCGGATTGCTCATATAATTGCAATGGCACATCTAGAACCAGAATGCCTGGCTTGTCAGCACCCCGAATCTGTTAATAAATTGAATAGCTCTCTCGTTTTCCTTACTCCATGACTTGGCGGGGAGAGTAATGTGGCGTACGTCAGATAGCACATAACCTAACTTTGAAACGGAACCTTGAGGTCCTTTTGGTTCAGTGGTTTGGTTAAAGCACTGGGTTAGATCACAAAGGTCCGTGCTTCAAATCCTGACCCAGAAAATCATCCCTCCACGTTATGATGATCCGTAGGCCATATGTGCTTTCTAGATTTATGTATACATGAGCAACAGAAAAACATATATAAAATGAATTTTTCAATCCAACTTGATTTCGTTTACAACACTAATAAAGTGATGCTGCGCAATCTTGTATCATGCTTAATGAAATCAATAAACATTAATCTCTAAATTGTAGACAAATATATTTTGATTATAACTATTTTTTGAATGCTTTCTTATGCGTCATGCCTGTAAACGAATCCCTAAAAACCTTCCTAATACTAAGAATACCTAATTAATCTTAACCTAAAATAATATCTTAACTTAATATAACCAAGATAGTGAACGCAAACTTTACAATGTGAGTTCTACTGTTTTACAATATTTATTGTCCCCCTCAAACAGATAGATCTTCACAACTCTACTTTAGAATTGGAATTTTAGACCCAAAAGAACTTAAAAATAACAATAATTAATGCTTAAAGAAGCTAAATAGCTGGAACAATATTATAATTGCAATCAAATACCACACAAAATTCACAACTCACAGAAAGAGGAAAATATCTCAACCACGCCAACAACAAAAACAAACAAACAAAATGAAACCAATTTCGATGTGCGACCGGTAGCTTACCGGTAGGTTCATCACATGACAAATAATGACGTCACCTCCAGTGCTTTAGCATTAGCTGACGTCACTGGTTATCACGTGATCAATCAACCGGTAGCTACCAGTTGATCTCGTCAAACGCAAGCAAATATTGCCATGTTGTAAACGCAGCAGAAACGGAGTATTAAAGAATGATACAAGCATGTATCGTTTTTTTAATACCACAGATATATTTTTAATGAGCCTCAAAGTGAAGAAAAAGGAATAAATACACTAAATGTAGTCTGACGTCATCTATTTTGGAAGGTTTTTTTGTGTGGCAACAGGGCTACTCCATTCAGGAAAAAGGAAATTGCGTTGCGTTTGCGAAGACCAATCTCATTTTTTGTTAGCGTCGGTTGTGTGATCCTTGAAACTGTTGGTAGTTCAGCGTCGCAAGTCTGTGTATTTTTTTTATAATTATCACTTTAACCTGTTCAGTAAGTTTTTTTTTGAAAGAATTTTTTTTATTATCCAAATATTTAGGTTGTTTATTGCATTTTGTAAAATTATATTTTCAAAATGTTCTAATGGGAATCAACGGTTCCAGTATTTGGCGCCCTTTTTTTGTTTATTATTAAGCCTATTTGTATTATTATTTTGTATTTTCAAGGTAGAAATATAAAGAGGTAGTTAATCTTCCATTTAAAATCTCGTTATTTTGCTGTTAATTGAGCTTAGTTTTGACTTCATTTTTTTGAATATAATCCGTAGCTTAAACAATACATTTAACGTCTTCTCTTCAGCCGAGTCTTCATAAATTGCAAAGTAATCTACCAAATTTTTAAGTAGTTTTACTAAGTAAGGGTAAAAAGCGACAAAGATTTGTTATCATAACAAGAGTTGAATTTGTTCCCAGAATCCTTGACCGAAATTTAGAGATCAGGTGTTTTGACATTTGCTGCAGCGTATTACAAAATGTGTTAGATTTTTTTAATTTGAAGTAGACGTGCTGCAATGTGCACTTAACTTGAAAATATTAATAGAAAGTAAAAGTACAAATATAAATTAAAAGTTTAAGAATTGATGGATTACTGCCAGTACTCCAGTTTCGCTTTGAATGTTCCCGAATTTAGATCACTAGTCGGGAAGTTACTTAGTAAAATAGAGTTTTGGATGATTACAGTATTTTTGAAATAAATTTCTTCAGTAACTTATCGCCAAGTGCCTAATGAACAAAAGTTTTGGTACAAAATTATACTTTTAGTACTATACGGCCGTATAAACTATTCAAATATATTTAGGTTTTTATTAAAGAAGTTTATATGTAATTTGTTTATACGTTTTCATTCCACCAAAATTTAAATTTATGTTTTTATACTTCTACTATATGAATTTCACTTACCCTTTTGATATGGCCAACTTTTTCCAACTGTTCCCTATGCATTTTTTGCCAAGTATATGAAAAAAAGTAACATTAATGAAGTCACGGAGTAGGAAGAAGGAGAGATATCCTACGGGTTTGCTAGTGTAAAAGTGGCAACGACTGTTCACTTTTTCCAGAGCGTGCTGTCGGCGAACCGCTCCCGTCAATCGCAGCAGATCAATGTAAATGATGCTAAGTTTCTCATTTTTTTAGAGGCAGCTATTAAAGCAAAAAAAGAAAAAAACTTCTGGAAATTGGTTGTAATAAGGGGCCAATATGGTGGACGATGTACGGCTTTCGTCCACAGGAAGTTTGCACAGTATTTGATGGAAAAATTTATTTTATTTTTTAATCACCAACTTGCCGAATTCGTCTGCTATTAATATTGCACTGTGCGATGTTTTAGTTATTACGAGTTGGAATTTTTCTATTCCTGTAAATAATTGACATAATGAGAATGTAGTACAATTATTTACGTAAATACATTTTTTTAATTAGTTGTAAATTTCGTGACATATTTCGAGAACTAATTAAAGCGAAATAATTTTTTGCTTTCACGACCTTTAACAGGTAAAAATAAATGTTAATGTTCTATATACTTAACTTCAAGCTGATATTGATTATAAAAATTTTATTCATGTATTTACTCACTGCTTAGACATAATTATTATCATTGCTTTTTATTATTGCATTTATTTTGACAACCAAATCGAAAAAAAAAATCGGAAAACCTTTTTCATTTAAAAAATACATGTACAATAAGAGTAAATCTTAATTTTTGAAAACTTGATTAATTTCAACAGAAAATCCCACAAATATCTCAAAAAAGCGTTCCAAGGTATAATTTTTTTAATTCTTGATTTTTTTTTCCATTTTGCAGTAAATACGAATTGATTAGATTATACCCCTTTAGCTTTAGCATAGTTTTGGTCAGTTTCGGACACTTTTGGACAGTAAAAACCACTTGTCCTGTCCTAAATCAGTTTTGGACAGTCCAAAACCCAACCCTGGCTGAAACTATTGTCGAAAATGGGAATGCTCATTAAATTTTTTCATGAGATAAAAAATGATAAGTAAAAAAGTGGATCAACGTGCCCTACCTCCCCTTAAAGCAGATCCAAGCAGGTCAACGATAACATTTTCAGAAGCAACTGCAAACGTCTTCCTGAGTTGTAATTTTGCATTTGTTCTATGTCGTACGTCATAGATTTAATAGTGTTCTGCTTTGATGGATGGGAGGGTTTACCATAAAGGTTGGCAAGTTTTTTACAGTCGGAGGTGTTATCCTCTTTTAGCTGCAGTTTTTACTGTCATGTTAAAACCCCTTTTTGACATGGTTTTTGATTTTAGACACTAGAGTTTTTTGGAGTTTTAGAATTCTAAAAAGATGTTCAGTGTATAATCCCAAGCATAATTTTGATTCAACAGGAAGCTTGTCTGTGGAAAAAAGAGAAATGAAAGAGCTATTATAATTATAGAATAGAAAGTAATTATAAATAACTAAAATTAAACTTAATCACTATTAATTCCTTTAATTTTCCAATGTTGTAAGCAGACTTAGATATAAATGGATAAATTGGAAAGCTTTCTGCAAACTAATCCTAACTGGAAAATTTTCTGCAAATAATTATTTTGCCTAACTCACCCTTGAATAAAATTATTAAATTTATATTCAAATATTAAAGAAGCCCCCCCCCCTAAAAAATGCTTTAAATCATTTAATTTTTTTTACAATAGCATAGTTTGTGCTTACTTTTCACAAACAGAAGGAAAACTGTGAAAAACATTATTTTTTTAACACATGTACTTTAGAAGGCTTTAATTCCCTTAATTCCCTTTAAAAAATATTTTTTAATTAACGTTAGCAGTTTGTAAAAAATTTGTGGGAACGTATCTAGTATACTTACTAATATACTTAATAACAGTTATGTTATTTAGTCTCATTCTAAATATTTTTTCCCTTGGAGCATGCAGTAGAAAAATACCAATTTTGTAGCCTTTTGTATACCAAGTTTATTTTTAAGTTTATATCTTCTCGATAAATGCTGAACAACGTTGGCTTGAATGTAAACTCTCCATGAGTTTACAAATTTGACAGCAATATTGGGTTTTCTTAGACCTTATTAAAGTTATTGTTGGAGAGACATATTGAACCAAGAGCAAATTTCCTGGATATGATGCAGATTTAGCTTAAAATGCTTTAATTTTTAGTGTTAAGGCTCTTCTATACCGTCCATCTTGGTTTTCGACGCTAATGCTTTCTCTACGGGAAAATCTGCTACCTATACAAAGCATAACACGAGAAATTACTGGAATATTTTCATGCGGTTTGTTTTAAACGATGGCTATGACTTAGAACTAGAGATGCTCTTTTTTATTTTTTCTGTAGTTATTTTGAAATTTTTTTAATAACATTTTAAAACTTTAAACGACTATTTTCACACGTTTGAAAAATGATATGGAAAAACGGAAAAAGGAGCGCAAGAGATTGAACATTTCTCATTAAAAACATATTTTGAGTTTGTTTCTGAGACAATTTGTTCTATTGATATTCTTCACGGAGTAAAGCCTTATTTTCGAAAAATTGAGAAAAACTGCGAAAGACACGCCTTCCACCAGACCACACCCATTTCCCCCCCACACCCCACTTTGAGGGACCACTTTCTCTTCTCCCCCAGGGTCTTTGGCTGCTTCTCCGCTTTTCCCCTCTGCCTCGCCACAGGCCTCGCCAGGCAATAAACTGGATCCCTACTAATGACCATTCATTCTTTGTCGTTTTTTGTGTTGGTCTTGTATCTATGTGACTCGACGGTGACATCCGTTCTAAAAAGAAAACGCATTTTTTTTTTCTTTTTTCGAGTTCCTCGATAAGTTTTTGAAATTATTTAGGTGATATATTTTTCAATGCTGTTTTAATATAAGTACACCGTTTGAGTGTAGAAGTTATTTTGTTTAAAGAATCTGTGTAAATTACTGCATCTTATAATGGGAAAAAATGTGAGTCTTCTCGTTTGAAGATTCATATACATATTTCAAGAATTGTCATTGCTTGAACTTTTGTCTTAATCATTTGCGCATAACCAAGATCAAAGAGCTCTACTCAGGTCCGCGCCAAGCCTGATCAACGCCGTTGTGCAAATGTCTTTTGAGCGCCTTTATGCAGTGGCTTTCGGCGAAAATATAGGTAACAGCTGGATTGACGTTTTGTAGACCAATGTGACGTAGAAAAAAATACGTTTGTCATTTAATTGATTTTGAAAAAAATGTGTATTTAATTTTGGATTACAGTGCACGTGTGTGATTACAGTTTCACTTCATATCTCGAACTTATTTCGAGTTCAGTAGTTCCTCTGATATGCTAATGCGTTTAGGAAAAAGAAAATATTTTAAATATTAACAATTCTAAAATACGGAAGGCATTGAATATGATATCTAAAACAAGTACATTGTCCAAAGCTCTTTTTCTGACACACAAATAGTTAAAAAAAAAGGAGGGGGAGAGGAATCGAGTAATTATGGTCAAGTCGTTACTTTTTGGAACTAAAAAGTTAGCCAAAATTGTAGTCTACAATATACAAATATTACGCACAAGTAAAATATATGCAAATACACTTACCATAATTTTTATGTATGATAAAATGAAATAGTCGAATTTCCGCGAGCAATAATTTAACATCACAAAGAGATATATTGCACAAATTATAGTACAACATATTCTCCTCAAGATCCAAAATGAAGAATAGAAAATTTCTCGCGCCTCATATGTTCAGCTTCGTGTACAACCCTAAACAGCATTCACGCCTCCACATGAAGAAGAAAAATGCTGATGTATGCATTAACTAGCATCACGTGATTTCAGTGTAAAAGATTGCACTCTTGAAAAGCATGTTTAGACACACAACATGGCAATAATTTTTCATTTTAGATAGGCAGCGAGAGGATTGCTTGTTTCAGTGAGCAGTGTAATTTCTCCGCCACCATAGGATATATAATCAGGGCCTGATGAACTCACGGTCTGGTAGGTCCATGGACCTGGGCACCACAATTTTAGGAGCACCAAAATGGGGGTAAATTTCTTTATTTCTTCCCGTTTTTGAAAACTTCCACACACAAAAATTGCAGATATTCCTGTGAGAGGGGGCACCAAATTTTGCCAGGGCCTGGACATCACTTTGGGCTGAGCGGGCCCTGTTGGATACTGGATATAATGAAAAGTTCTTTTTTTTCCTTCTTTGGTTGGAGAGATTCCCCCCATTTGGAACATTTTTGATTGGTAGTGAAAGGCGCCGTTTTGACTCTGGCGCCGTAGTGCGCCTCACGACCTCGCACATAAGGACGGCGCGACCATGGATCTACTCTCTTAATTCACAATGGTTTTTTCGAACTCTTTAATGTTTCATTTTAGATAAAGGTTTTTCTTTTTATTATTTTTTTTATTTACAATATCAATTTATCAGTCATTATAATTGTGTGAAAAAAAAGGAAAGAAGGAGACTGCGAACAAGAAAGTTCACTATGGTAATACTCTCATCAGCTAGTATCTATCTTTTTCCCAGATAATTGTTTTTTTAAATTTTCATATTATTTTGTGTTCCTCCTATACTCAAAATGGAAAGGGATCACATTTGATTAATCCAATATATATATATATGTATGTATGTATGTATGTATGTATGTATGTATGTATGTATATATATATATATATATATATATATATATATATATATATATATATATATATACATACACAATTTCATGCATTTTTTCCTCCCCTGTGACTTTAGAGCCACAGGTGAAAGTTTTTTTTCGAAGAATCATCAAAGTCAGCACCTCGTATCAAAATGCTTCTCCTTTAAAGATTGTACATATTTCAATAATTATCATTACTTTTATTTTCGTCTTGATCATTTGCGCAGGCTCACAATCAAAGAACTCTATTCACAATTTACAATGCATTTTCCGAACTCTTTTGATGTTACATAAAGTCGATTTTTGCAAAGCGAATTTGTCTATCTTCGCAACTGCGTGAAAAAGAAATAAGACTGCGAACAAGGAAAGTCGAGTGTGGTGATACAGCCATCAGCAAGTAATTTAGTACCTCACAACCTTTTTTCTACGATCAATGTTTTTGAAATTTTCATATTATTTTGTTTTCCTCCAATACTCAAGGTGGAACAGGATCATATTTGATTCAATCAATTTCATGTATAAAATGATGCTTTTCCGCCAGATAGCTATTTAAAACCTCAAGTGGAAGTATTTTTTCAAAGAATCAACAAAGCAATGACGCCTGCAGCACTTCATATCAAAATAATTCTCGCTAGTACAAGAAGTATCATCAGTTGAACTTTCGTCTTGATCATTTGCGCATGCTCACAATCAAAGAACTCTATTCACAATTTACAATGCATTTTCCAAACTCTTTTCAGGTTATATAAAGTTTATTTTTGCAATGCGAATTTGTCAATCATCGTGACTGCATGAAAAAGAAATGAGACTGCGAACATGAAAGCTCAGTACGGTGATACTGTCATCAGCAAGTATGATTTAGTACATCAACAGGGGCGGATCCAGAACTTTTTGTAAGGGGGGTCAAGTTTCAATGGATATCGTTATTATTCCTACGTAAAAAAGTAGCAGTTAATCAGGGTTGCCCATCATTCCATGCAGGAGAGTGTACCGCCTCATATGCTACGAAGCACTCCCCTCCCCCCCAAATCAAAACCCATTCAAATTACCTCCCCTCCCCCTAAATTTTCAATGCCACAGCCTGGGCCATGGATCATATTCCCTCAAACTTTCATCAAAAGTCACATTTTTTTCGGCAGATATGCTGGTCATGTCACCGTAAGCTTTGGTTATATGAGATAACATCTATAAATAGTAATAAAAAGCACCCATAACACGCACAACATGTGGTTTGAGGGGGAGGAGAACTGGGGAAAAAGTTAAGCTCATTAGAGAAATTTGCGCTTTTGAAAATGAACAAAGAAATCAAAATAGCAATGCCTCAGTAAACAAATCCAGTCAATTCTTTGAATTATGACGCGCTAAAAAGAACTACCTTACAGAACCGAGCAAAAAAAAAAAAAAAAAAAAATTTGACATTGATTCCATGTACTATTTTTTCGGATGTAAAGAATTGAAGTTTAATAATAATCATAATGACATTCTTCTCACAGGGGGTCGGCTGACCCTTTGACCCTCCCCTGAATCCGCCCTTGTACCTCACAACCTTTTTTCTCCGATCATTTTTTTTTTTTAAATTTTCATATTATTTTGTTTGCCTCCAACACTCAACATGGAACAGGATCATATTCGGTTCCTTCAATTTTATGAATAAATTGGTGCTTTTTTTTCCGCCCAAATGGCTCTTTAAAACCCCAGTTGAAAGTATATTTTTTCTAAGAATCAAGAAAGCAATACGAATTTTGCAGGGCGAATTTGTCAATCATCGTGACTGCATGAAAAAGAAATGAAACTACGAACAAGAAAGGTCAATGTGGTGATACTATCACAGTAATTTAGGGCTACAGTACTTTCCTGCTCTTTTTTTTTTTTTTGAATTTTCATATTATTTTGTTTGCCTCCAATACTCAAGATGGAACAAGGTCATATTTGCTTCATTCAATTTCATGTATAAAGTGATGCTTTTTTCCGCCCAAATGGCTCTTTAAAACACTAATTGAAAGTATTTTTTTCAAAGAATCCAGAAAGCAATGACGCCAGCAGCACTTCATATCAAAAACATTCTCCATATTTCAAGAAGTATCATTAGTTGAACTTTCGTCTTGATCATTTGCGCATGCTCACAATCAAAGAACTCTATTCACAATTTACAATGCATTTTCCGAAATCTTTTCATGTTACATAAAGTTTATTTTTGCAATCCGAATTTGACAATCATCGTGACTGCATGAAAAGAAATGAGGCTACGAACAAGAAAGTTTAGTATGGTGATACTGTCACAGTAATTTAGGGCCACAGTACTATTTTTCCTTGCTCATTTTTTTTTTTTTTTTTTTTTTGAATTTTCATATTATTTTGTTTGCCTCCAATACTGAAGATGGAACGATATCAATTCATTTGATTTCATGTATAATTTTTTCTCACCTTTTGCACTTTGTTTCTCCACTTTGGATAAACAAGTCTTCTCTTTTGCGTACAGCGAATGAGACTGGGAACAAGAAAGTTCCTCATAGTGATAATTAATTCGGCACATAAATTGAGTGCCTCACTGTCTCTCCTTTCGAATAATGCTTATTTAATTTTGTGTCTTTTGCAATCTATTTTTTCCTATAATTCTCGATATTGAACATGATCATACATTTGATTCATTGAATCGATGCATTTTTTTTTTCTTTTTGTCATATGACAGTTTTCAACTCTAAACGAAAATATTTTTCGAAAATATTAACAAAACCATGTTCCTTCCTTTTTTTAGGATTTTTTTTTCTCGTTTCATGATTGATGGCAATCTTTTTACAACAGCGTAGTTGTTGGTACACGTAAATATTTTTCGAGACGCTTTCATGATAGATAACGTTTTTCATTTGTATACTGTGCTACTCATATTGTTTAACGCCACTCTATTTTCATAAGGAATTTTATTTATTTCCTACTATGTGAACAAAATGTTTAAATAACAGAGAGTGTCAAACTTAAAGAAAAAAACATTCTTTGCCTCAAGATCAAGAAATCAAATTTTTATGATACGGAAATTCCTAAATACCACTTGCTGACTATTTTGAACCACTGTACGCTTTCTTACACTTCATTCATTCTTTCGAAGTATGTTTAAACCATTAGAGTTCAATTACTTACGTTTTATTATATGCATTGGTAAAATTTGTGAACATATAATTTTTATTCTTTTAACAATACGCTCAATGAATTGAAATTATCTTAAAATGTTGATGAATAGGCACATCGACGAAAGTTTGAATTGAAGTAGGCTTTTATCCAAGAAAAACAACAGTAAAATTCCCAATTTGCATTCAGAGCGTGATAAAGGGCTTTTGTACGCAGTAACATGGCTTTCCTCAGATTTAAATCAAGCGTTGATTCTGCATGCAACTGTCAAAAATACTAAGCTCTGCAATAATTTGCTTTTAGCATTAGTGAGAGGTGTCATTTCATTCTAATTATTTAGTACACGTGTATAAATAATGAAAACCTTAGTGGGTATTTATCAGTGGCGCACACTAGGGTCCAGGGGGTCAGGACCCCTCCCATATGTCTTGCTTTTTTCCCCGATCGATTACGATTCTATGTTTTGTGCGTGAAATAATTTCAAACAAAGGTTACAATAACTTCTGTTTTAATAAGTGAAAAAATAAAACCCGCATGTTAAGAGATTTTTTAAAATATTGTGCACTTAGCCTATGAGAAGAAGAATGGGGATTATAAATGAATACACAGTAATAAGTATGTTTTTAGTTTTGTGATTACAAATTGAAATGAGATCCTGAGAACTTGAATTCATTTTTTTATTATGAGAAAAATAAAAGCGTAAATTATTTAATTTCTGGTTATTTCTTTACTTAATGCTAATTATTTATTCATTAGCTTATTTTTTACTGTTTTTTGTTCTCGGGAATCGATAAAATCAAGTCAATATGTTTGACGGCGTAATAATGGAATGAGACTTTCGACCTTGGACCCTCCCTTTAAAAAATTCATGTGCGCCACTGGTAATATGGTATCCTTCTGATCACTAACAAGACAACAGCATTTTTTTTTCTTTTCCTGTTTTCTATCGTGCCAACATGCAGATTCGTCAGTTTCTTTATTTCCTCTTTTGATGCGCAGAAAATTCATAGACAAAACAAAAGCATAATTTTCTAATTGAAAACTGCACAGAAAATCCTTATACAGGGCGCGATTGTTTTCGAAAGATTTACTATTTATGCCTTTTTATTAATTGTAACATTCATCAAACTAGCTATCAGCAAACCTAACTACACAACTACCAAATGTTTTTATCTTATGCTCACACCGACATCCGCAGAAATTCTTCGACATTTTTCTATGATTAATTTGCTTTTCTTTTCAAGAATAGTTTCAGAAATTTCTGTAAAAAGTAAAGCAATCTTTTATCGATAAAGTTATAAAGATCATCAGTGTTCCGCTCGCCCTCTCCCCCTCAATTATATATTGAAAAATACATAAATGAATGAACTGAACGAATAAATATAAAACAAATAAAAAAAAAACGAAGATTATGCCGCCCATGAATTGCAAAACAAATACAGAATTCGATTCGAAGAGTAAATGTGTAGAATTGTCCCGCGGTTCCAAAGTTTTCAAGTAAAAGTGAGAAGGGTGGTAGAATAGAATAGGAGAATTGGATTCTTTTTTCTTCATCCTCATACTACACCCTTCTACCCGATCTGTTGTCGTGGTGGGAAACAGGCCGGAGGGGATGGGGGACATGTTTTGGAACAGAATCCTTCTTAGCTCGCTCTCTGCTCTCGTCCGACCGTAAAGTACCGATGGGGACAGCTTAGATTTACGACTGTCCTTTCAACAACTCAATGATTGACGTTGTCCATCATGAAATCTGACCAATTAGCAGTGCAAAAAAATCGAGTTAGACCCTCCCAAATACACCCCCTGTGTTGCCACAGATTTCGTGTTTTCGTCGAATCTGATTTTACGGAGAGGTTTAGAAGAGCCTTAAGAGTAGTTTTTTACTACATAGTTATCTGTATAATTTTGCTGGAGATGGAACTCGATTAAGACCCGTACCTTTTGATGGAAGACAATCATTTTCTTCTAGAAAGATTTTTTCACTTCTAGATTTACAAAAGGAAAGAAAAATCATTAAGTGTTTAGCTGACTTATAATTAATCATTCCTGCTAATTGATTTAGTTTTGCTTTTACTCTAAAGAGAAAGGATATTATATAAGTAATTACATAGAAAGGTTTTTAGATAACTTTACTTGTAACTAATTGTTAGCAGGCTTTGTGATTTCTAATGTTTGTAATTTTTTGCAGCATACAATTTAATTTTAAGGAATCAATTTTATTTTAATGAAATTTTTTAATTTAATTTTTACTCTACTCATAAATAAGAAAAATAAATTGTGATGGAATCATGTTTCAGGATAAGAAATCTCATACATTTCTAAAAAATGTCAATAAGGGTTGTATTCCAATTTTCAACAGATTTTTGACGTTTTCGACATTTTTCATTAGATTAGTTAGATAGTTTGACATCTTTCGTTTTCAAAAACTGGTGTTTGAGGTCAAAAACCCAACTGTGGTTAGCATGCAACAAATCTGCTTGTTTCAACCTTTTTTTTTCTATTTGTTCCTATCGATATGTTAAATATTTTAACATATTTAGCCCAATGCGTCTAATTTTAATATTTAACTTATCTAAAGAATTTTCTTTTAGAGAGTTGATTCGAGGTAAAGATGGCACGTACTAAACAAACTGCAAGAAAGTCTACTGGAGGAAAGGCACCTCGAAAGCAATTGGCAACTAAAGCTGCACGAAAAAGTGCACCATCTACAGGTGGAGTAAAGAAACCCCATCGTTATAGGCCCGGAACAGTAGCCCTGCGTGAAATCAGGCGTTACCAGAAATCGACTGAATTGCTTATTCGTAAATTGCCTTTCCAGCGTCTTGTGCGAGAAATTGCCCAAGACTTCAAAACAGATCTTCGTTTTCAGAGTGCTGCTATTGGAGCTTTGCAGGTATTTCAAGCCAAAGATATTTCAGTAATTGTTGTATGTTTAGTAAAAATAAATAAGGGTATCTTGGTATCTATCCGTACACATGGACAAGGTTCGTACGCTCCAGAAAAACCTGGAATTGTCAGAGAAAATGACACAGGTAAAAAAGTCTGGTAATTTTCAAATTTGCCCCCTAAAAAATTTTGTTCTATGAGATCTAATCTTCATTTATATCGATGTTTCCTTAAAAAAATTGCAAAAATTTTGAGGCAAAATGATGCTAGCGATAAGAGGCAACCCCCCCCCCCCCCCAAAAAAAAAAAAAAAAAAAACTTCCGCAGTGCCATTTTTGACCCTCAATAGTTCCCAAGAAAAATTCCTCGGGTGAACAGGAATTATGCACACACTCAACGAGGAAGATGACAATTTATTGCTTCGGAAGCACAGGCCTAAAGATAGGAGGATCGATCAGGGAAAATCTTTTTTTTTTTTTTTGATTAAAAAGTCTCTTCAGCTACGTGTGAAACGCAGTCGCCATCATTCACAAGATAGAAGTAGACACGATCCTTAAGTGCCTAAATTTCCAAACTCAAAGCAGAATTGGACGTTTCTTTAGTTGCAAATAATACAATATGTGCTCTTTTTTTTAAGCAATCCTACCCTACATACTCATGCCTAAACACACACGCCTACATACACAGACACTTGTGATTGCGAAAAACATAATTCGAATTCCAGATGTCAAAATTCATTTTTTTTTTTTTGAATTTTATTATTATTTTAAATACTTTTCTTGAAAAATGACAAATTTTGTTCTTAAAACTTAATCTTACTCTTATTGCCTTGGATGCAAATGTGCTGAAAACTTTTCAGCTGAATTGTAAATTCAAATTGTTTTCATGCTACAAATTAAAAAGGTCTTTTTTTTTTGGGCATAGTCACCATACTTGGTCATTCCCAAGATGGAAGTACACAAGACTTTTTAAGTGCCTAAGTTCCGAAATGGCACTGGATGTTTATTGCAATGCAAACTATTGAAAACAACGCAAAATGTGCCTCCCCCCCACCCCCAGATGATGATTTTCGGGAAAAAATGCAAAAATTTTATCTTCAGAACTTTTTTTTTTTTTTGGTTCTAATTGATTTGAAGCTTATGTGCTAAAACTGACTAGTTTGTCTTAATTGTAGTTTTTTAAGGATTAATATTTTTTTACAGCTACTTTTACGCTACAAATTCAAAAATCTACTTATCTTAAATTTTTCACTTAGTCGCCATATTTGGTCGTTTGCATGATCGAAGCTCGGTAGCGGAAACTGCGAGACTCTTTTACCCAAGAACAAAAAGAAAGAAAAAAAATAATTTGAATTTTGACACCTCAAATTCAAATTATGTTTTTTGCAATCACGAGTGTGTATGTAGGCGTGTGTATTTGTGTCTGTGTGGGTATTTGTATGTATGTATACGTGTGTGGGATATGGACACAACAACCTGGAGATGTTTTTCGCTAGAGGAGTGGCAAGTGAGAACAATAAGCAATGTGATTGCTCAAAAAGAAAGAAAAATACAAATTGGCAAAGATCATTTGGAGATTGTTTTTTGACCGGGAAGGCGATGGATACTTCAGCATTTCAGCTAAAAACATAGTTGCCATATTTGGTCATTAACAGAATCGAAAGTTGATAAGATGCTTAAGAGTGCCAAAGTTTTCAGGGAAAAAAAGCAGATTGAAAAAGCAGACTAATGAAAATAACTCAAAATGTGCAGCAAATCGTTTTTTATTTTTAAAACTAATTCTCCTTCCGAAATGAAAAATTTAAAATTTCATCTTATCCTCGATTTTTATTTTTAAATTTTTTGCAACACATTCAGAAATTTATATCTTAATTTTCGGCATAGCTGCCATGTTGGTCATTCCTGAGATTTTAGTTTGCAATAAATACTCTTTAAGTGCATGCGTTTTCATAAGCGGAATTGGATGCTTATTGCAATGCAAACTGTTGAAAATAAAGCAAAATGTGCCATTTTTTTTGAATTATTCTTATTGTCTTTAAAAATGCAAAATTTTATCCTTAGAATGCTATCTTATCATTATTGCTTTAGAGGCTAATGTGATAAAAACTGTTTCATCTTTTTTTTTTTTACACCATGTTTGGTCATTCGCAAGATGGAAATAGATGAGACTATTACTTGCCTAACTTTCCAAAAACAGAATTGGATGTTTACCTCAACACAAACTATTGAAGATAACATAAAATGTAAAATAAATCATGTTTGTTTTAAAATTATATTCATGTAAACTGTAAATTATTATTTGTATTTGATCGTCATTGCTTTGAAGGCTTTGCTATAAACTAAAACATTCATCTAAAATGCAGTTTCCTGCCAACTTCTTATTTACTAATTTATTTATTCATTTTCTGAAAAAAAATCCAAAAACCTATTTTAACTTAAATTTTCCAAATTTAAATAAATATATTGAATAATTATTTTTCATAGTGCGTGAAAGTAGTGAAAACTGCTCCCCCCCCCCTCTTTTATACTTTAAAACTTGGTGACAGTTGTGGCCACTAAATTTTTTGGGCCACAAAAGTTGTAAAATTTCTTAAAACTTGAACTATACAAGGGACTAGTGTATTTTATGAAAACTAAAAATAAAACTAATAATAATGTTGCAGATTGTTTTCGACTGCCCAAAATAGTGTCGCAGACTGGTTAGAAAGTTTTTGCTGCTGGGAATGGAGGTAGACGTAAACTTTCAAAAACAGAATTGAATGTTTAACTCAATGTAAACAATTGAAAGTAACATAAAATGTGCAACAAGTAGTGAATTTTTAAAAATTAATTTTCTAGAGAAGTCTACATATTGTATAACTATATAAGAAAATAGAGTGATTTGAGGATGCATTTACTATTTTGATAATTGAATGTATCGGTTATCTATCAAGATATCGGATATTTTCGAAAATAACATATTTTTAGACCTTGGATGTTACAGAAATATATTTAAAAGGTATCTACTTTCTACAAACAGCATTCGAATGCTCGTCTATATTATCTTGGTTTGAAGCCACCAGGGTTGGTATAAAATCTTTTTTGTTTAAACCAGGTATATTAGGCTTTTACTATTTGTAAGAAAAGCAATTTTATTTTAGGGAAATCATGAAGATTTTTGAATTAATTGTTTAGGAAAATTTAATATTCAGACTTGTACCTAATTTCTTCGTAATTGATAAAGTAATTAAAAGTAAAATATTGTTTGAGAATCTTTAACTATTATAAAAAATAAAATACCTAATAAGGTCTTGGTATAAATAATCAAAGAAATAATTTATTGTGATAGATCAGACATTATTAGTAACAAATAACCAAGAATAAATTCTTTCGAATTAATTTCCTCATAATCATATTTATCTATGATAAATGAAAGTGAAATTAAAATCATGCATTTTCAGGGTTGGCTTCCTGCCGGCAGAAACTAGTTTTTGCCGTGCCAGTGGCAGAAACTGCTTATAACCGGTTAACATATTTTAATGATGATACTTTTTAATAATGTCATAAAAATTAAATGTTTATTTGATTTTTCCACCATTCATTTATGAGACTTCTTTTATTATATTGAGATGAAAAAAAGTTCTTTGAAGGGTGAAAATTTGTCATTCAATTTTTTTGAGCAGAGTTAAATGAATGTTTTCTGTTTTCATAATTTTATACGTTTTCCTTTCTTGCTCTGATTGCATCGTTTATCAAGGGTACAAAAAAAAGTGCAGGTTTAAGCACAATTTTATGCCTACTCTAAGTGTTCTTGGAATTTTTTTAGTTGATTTTTTTTCTCTTGTCATTTAAATATTCTAGTGTTAAGCTATTTTTACAATTTGCATCGGCATGATTACAAATGCCAAGGCATTTGCATGCAAAAATGCCTTTTAGGGACTATGCTTTATTTATAATATTTAAATTTAGATTATTTTCATGCATTCCTTGATTTATAGATCAATGTTATCTAATGTTAATTTTCCTTGTAGTCAGAATATTTGAATAATTAAAAAAGGCAAGAAAGTAATGAAATAGAAATTGTTTTCCACTAAATTTCTTATTTTTTCAATGTTTAGGTTTAAGATTTTGACAATTACTAATTACGGAACAACAAATTAGGTTATTACAATAGGTTTCTGAAATGCATCAGCATATGAGTTAAAAATCAGATCAATATATATATATATTTTTATTCTATGCAAAACTATTACCACCTTATGACTCTGAATTAAATGGTAATTACTAGCATTGCAGCATTTTCTTTAGCTTTAAAAATGCTGTATTATTTTTCTAAACAAACAAATGTAAAAGTTTGCACTTTTCAGGAGAGCCGAAATCCTGAATATATTTTTTTCCCTCCTGATGCGTTTGATTATTTTCTATGTTTCATTTTTTATCGATAACTTTCACAGTGAAAAAGAACTTTATTAAAATTATAACCAGTAGCTCTTTTTAGCGTACTTTCCCAGTAAAAGTCAGAAAAAGAAGAAAAAAGCATGAAGGAAGGCCTAATGCATCTTAAAAATATCGCGAAAAACAAAAAAAAAAAGTCAAAAATAAACAAAATAATTAAATATCGAAAAATTAAAAAATTGGAAAGTAGGGTATTGAGATGAGGGAAAATGTCTGTCGGTCTGTCTGTCCCCCCCCCCCCCCCCTAATAACTTTCGAATGAATAGTCCGATTAGAACAAACTTTTTTTTGTTTGAAAGATCTCGGCGAGAATACCTCATTCCGATATTTCACTTTTTGATTTGAACTATTTTTTGTTCAATTTTGAACAGTTCAAAAAAACTTAACATTAGCGCCTACAGGGAAATCCAAGGCAATTCCGAACTGTGAGGCGAATTTGCTTCAAACAAACTTTGTAGGAAAAAGATTTTGATGAAAAACTTGTATATAAAATATGTTTTTGATTTGAACAATTTTCTTTGTTGGAAATAGCTCTTGACGCCAAACTCCGAGAATGTAGGGGCACTTGAGTCAGACTCCTGTGCCCGATAATTAATCGGACTCCGACTTCGACTCTGACTTTGTAGCTTTGGCAAAAATTTATACACGAAGGGCAAATGACTGGCTCCGATTCTTAGATATTCAACTCCGACTTCTTTACCCCAAAATGAGATTGACTCCGACTCCGCAGCTATGGTTTTGACTGTGAAATAATTATTGTTAATTTGACTTGTTTTTATTTTAACGCTAAAGTTTTAATTTAGGTATTCAGTTTTCGGCGAATAAACTCGAAGTCATTTATGTTTCTACATAGAGTTATGCGCAGACGATTTTTTTTTCTTTTTGACTATGAAAATTATTTCTTAAAGTTGACATTTTATTGTTTTTATTTATTTTGGTAAGTGCATTAATTCATTTAAAAAACTTTTTGGCAACCGGGAAAAAGAAACTATTTTTTTTTATATGATGTATTTATTTTAATGAGCTTTTTAATTTTAATTATTATTTTTTTGTTTTGAAAGCTGTTAAAGATTTTTTTAATGGAAAAAAGTGTATTAGCTGCTTTGATTAAAAGTTGCTATTTTATTTGTTCCATTTTTTTTAACTTTTTTATTTATTTATTTATTTATTTATTTTACGCATCTAATTTTTTAGAGTGAGGAAAATTTTATTCCTAGAAATCAGCTTAAAGTATTTTAAAAATATGTTTGAAAAAAATTTACGATTTTAGCTATTTTTGAGAATATTGATCAGGTACTAGAAAGTAGTATGGGTATACGGGTAAGTAGGCTCGTCTAGTTCTAGACAGAACTTCTTGTTAAGTACTACATTAAGGCAAACATTGAACTTGGAAAACTGCAATTTTTCACATTCATTAGATAAGCATGGTGCCGATGATGTAAGGTTTCACAAACATTTTGATCAGTATTAGCCCAAATGGACTATATGCCAGTAATTCAGTTTTACTTTAAGAAGGATTTTCTCAGTTTTTTCTTCACTATACACCATAAGTTTCCAATGGCATTAATGTCTGGTGAGTTAGGTGGTGCCTTAATGTTGCGTTGGCAGAACCAATTTTTGTTGACAGAGCTATGCAGTGATGCTATTTCTTGTTGAACAATGAAATCATTTTTAAATTACTCTTCTGATCATAGATTCATGTAATATTACAATAATTGTTCCACTTTTTTTAGGAGGCAAGTGAAGCTTACCTTGTGGGTTTGTTTGAAGACACCAATCTTTGCGCCATTCATGCCAAGCGTGTGACAATTATGCCAAAAGACATTCAGCTGGCTCGGCGTATCCGTGGAGAGCGAGCTTAAAATCTTTTAAGCTCTTGTATAACCATTTCATCACCATCCATGCATAGTTTTTTAAACCTAAGTGTGTGTGTAAAACTTCTTTGTATATTTTTATTTTTCTCCTGTAATCGGTGGGTTTATCACATATGAAATTTAAGAACACGGTATTGTATTTGAATGTTCAATAAACTTTAAATTATCTTTTGTGTGATGTATGTATTTTACTCTTTATACACTGGTGTACGTAAGTATACTCACTTAAACAGATACATTCAAATAGAGGGTGAATAATTAAAATAATTTCAGCATAATGCATTAAGAATCTTACGTAAGACCTTGACAGAGTATAAACTTCAGGATAAGTCTTTAAACCCCCTTTAAATGCTGCTCTATGTTCCAAGTGTAAAATGTTGAATTTCTTCATAAAAATACAACATACATTTACAGTGATTTACAGATTGATCACAGAAGTCATAAAAGTTGAAGGAGAAAATATTATTACATGACTAAGACATTTCATAAGTGAAGTAAAACATGCTTTTCCCTCCGCCAAACTCTCGGCAGCAAAAGTCAGTTTGTTTAATTTTTTAAAAATATTTAAAGATACATAAGTGGAAGTACTATATTAAGTGATTGTGTTAAAAAAACAATTGTTTAGTAAATCGCAGTTACGATATTGTAAAAAGGGTCATCCACATCCACAAGTGATGTTGAGCCTTGAGGGGGAGACTAGTTCGTGAAGTTGTGACAAGGGGAACAGAGGGTGACAAAAAGTGACATCATTTAGTTATTATAATAATGTGACATGTGATGAGGAGTAGTAAGGTGAAGTGTGACACTTTGTGACAAAGGGGAAGGGAGTCGAATATGTTGAAAACACAAAGTAACATCAATTAAGGTTAGCCCATTAGTACTCCTTCAAAATCTCATTTTACTCCTTCAAAACTCCTCCAAAAACTCCTTCATTTTATTTCTGAAATTGAGTACAAACTCTGAAATATTAATGGACGGATATTGGGTGAACTTTACTTGAACATTGACAAAAGAGCTTCTTAAGAGTGAGCAGATAAGAAAATGCCCACCTTGATTTTTCAACAAAATACGAATTCTGTAAAAGGTGTTTTTGTGGTTTGTAGTGTCAATGCATGGAAAACAACACGTCAAACAATGCTTCAACTTTTTATAGTTAAAAAAAATTATAAAATTAACGATGCATCCGAGAGTGGTTTATCCGATATCCAATGTCTGTTATATGGCGGATGTATATCTGGCTCTTTATTGCTTTCAGATATTCGTTAATTATTACAGTAGAAGACCGTTATAACGCGATTCTCTATAAACCGCACTACTTTTCTGAAATAAACAATAGGTTTTGAAGTTTAAAAAATCCCTCTGCTTTGCTTTACAAACATAAAAATTGTTTGGCAAAATAAATTTTGAGTTTTTCATCTTTCCATCTTACTTCAAAGCTTTTAAGTTGAAAATGAGTACTCATAGTAAACAGAAAATACCAGAATGGTTCTTGAAAATGCAGCTGTTATGGAAACCACTAGCAGAAGTGCAGGATTTTGATTGTGAAACATATTTATTTGTGAATAACTAATTGTAATATTGGTGCTTTAATACTCATTACATATAAAGCTTATTCTGAAGTGCTAATATATAGATATATTCTGACTATTAGTTTCAAAATTTGTGAAATGATCTATGTAACGCAAAAACCTGTATAACGCAAAAGCTCTGGTCCCAAGCTGTGCGTTATAACGGTCTTTTACTGTATTATTATTTATTATTTTTTACATAACAAAAGTGCGAAAAAGTTAGAAAGCGTTCCAATATGAAATCTGTAAAGCGTGTTTCTATGCCATCGTAATGTCAATGCAAAGGAAACAACATCACGAGGTTTAACATATATGAATATTAATTTTAGGGCTCAAAAATAGCTTTTTCCACTAGAAATGCCTATCCGATCAGTTCGATTTTGGCGCCATTCGAATGCTCGCAAAAAACTATTATGTCCCTTCATTTCCTGCTTTTTTTTTCTTTTTTTTTTTTTTTTTTTTTTAAAAAAGCTGTAAAATCACCGGGAAAAAATTGAAAAGCATCATCAAGCCTAATGGAATGGAAATATTATGTCAAAAATTTATCGTTTGCGCGATCTCATTTTAAATTAGAGTGAAATCAATTCAGAAGGTTGCCACTTTTTTTTTTATTAGACTGTGACTAAATAAAATTTTGTTTTATTTTTGAGATAAAATTTTCCCTTTTGATTATTATTTGGCAATTTATCTTCTTTCTTTTGGATTTTAGGTGTTATGTTTAATTTATTCGGGAATTTTCGGTTTGCTGTTTTCTTTCTTTAAGAATGATTATTTTGACGGATAATTCACAATATTTTTTTTCTCTAATTGAAGCCTGATTGTTAAACATACGTCACTTGACATAACTTTTATTTTCGAGGTAGACTGTGCAAAACCTGGCAATGCAGCAAGTAAACAAATAAAATAAAACGAGTGAAAAAACAGCAAAATTAATTCAAAAATGAAATAATTTATGAGTTAATAAAGAATAAGTGGACATAAAGCAAATGGGTGAATAAATAAATGAGTACTTAAAGGTTTATATAAATCAATGAATAAGTAAAAGAATAAATAAAATAAACTGTTCCACTTTGCCTGGTATGAACTTGACAAATTTCACTCCACAATTGATATCAAAACATGCTTGGAATTAACTTAATAAGTACTGAACTTAACATCAGTCTGAATTAATATTTGCAAATAATTTTTGATATACCACGCACAATATTACACCATCAGTATCAATTTTTTAAAAATCGCTTGTAGTATTATCATTTAACTTGACATTCAGAGCTAACCTTTTTTTTGACTGGAATCAAAAACATCTTCAATAACACATTTAAAATATTTACAAATAAGTGCAAACAGAGTAAAATATTAACCCTTTCACTTAACCTCAACAGTGTAGTGTGACACACAATCCTCCTACACATCAGGCGGTTAGTTGAATCGACTTTTTGAAAACGTTGTAGTCAATTAGTTGACTGGCGCTTTTTGTTGTCTTCACACGAGGCAACTTAGTTGATTCAACTGTTGAAAAGAAAAAGGTATATAAAAAAAAATAATTTCGTGTCAAACACCACTGATGGACTAAGCCAAATTGATTCTAACCAGGGTTGGCCGGATTGGACCCAATGGGTTTTCTTGAAAAAACCCATTATTTAGCCCACTTTTGGGTTTTTAAAAAATTTTTAAGAAATTTTCAAAAAAATTAATTTATTTAAATACTTTCTCAATTTAAACTTCTTTTTTATTTGTTCTTACCACAGACAATTGGAGGTAAAAAATGAATTTTGAACTTTAATAGTATTTCTTATTACTCTTGACAGCATTAAAAAAATACTTCAAAGATTTTAAATAAATGTATTTAACTTTTTTCTTTAACTGGTCAATAAATTACTCAAATTATCTTGACTAAGTCCTGTCACGTCTGATTTTCTCAATATTTGTAGATTGTATGGAGGAAACTACTCTAGCTAAAAGACTTTCATGTGAATTATTTTCTGCAAACCAACACACCATAAATCTCGAATAAACACAAGGTATATTTCTTAGAAATTAACAGGTTTTTCAAACGGTCAACAGAAAAGAATGTACAGTATTTTCATTATCTT
This sequence comes from Uloborus diversus, assembly GCF_026930045.1. NCBI lineage: Eukaryota > Metazoa > Arthropoda > Arachnida > Araneae > Uloboridae > Uloborus > Uloborus diversus. The sequence goes on from NC_072739.1 coordinate 157,395,844, forward strand.
GCGAAAAAGTTTAATATTTCTTACTCTGTACACCGAAATAGAAAAACAGGCAACATAAAATTCAAAGAAATGTCTTGATTAAGCTGGAATTTAGTAAAAAGGGATTTAAACTACTTGAGGTTCTACACTAGTTTTGCATAATAAAATGAAATACAATAAAGTAAAATCCAAAAAAAAAAAAATTATGTAACTAAAAATGAACAATAGATTTTATCACTTGAGATGTAACTTTGACTTAAATGTTGGTAATAATAAAAACTAACAAATCTGCAACTTCGCCATTCTTGGGTTTTGTCGTCTTTTATACTTTTCTTCAGAAAGCGCTGAATTTTAACTAGTTTTCCAGCTTTTTTTACCCGAAGACAATTTTTGCGCTTTGTCCATATACTTATGCTACAATATGCTACTAGTACCCCACATTTTCCCTAAAAAAAGAAAAAAAAAAACCACATTTCTTTTTAAAAACCCAGCTTTAGTTGGATTTTTTCGAGTTTTACTTAAAAAAACCCTGGGTCCATGGGCTTTTTAAAAAAAACCCAGGTTTTTGCCAACCCTGATTCTAACGGCTGCTCCTTGAGGCTGTTAAAGCTGAACCGAGTGGACTTGACTAGTCTACTCGTGTGTAGGAAATGTCCTCGCTTGGCAATGCCTTTGCGTGGTAGCGGCACATGTGCCTGTCATGTGAAGGATGCCGGCGATTCTCTTAACTTTTCTACCTGGTTACTTACTAATAATGGCCCCTTCGAAAGTTGATCCAACTAAATTGTCTTGTGTGAAGAATTCCTAAGAGGACAAGCTGCTATTTATAATCAAATAGCACAAGATCACTTTAAGAATTTTTTACTACTTCCATCAACTGTACAGAACATAGGTGAGATATAACGGTAGTCTACAATAAAATCTTAAATAATTTACAAGTGTTGGAAAGAAAAGACATTTAAGTCTGAGACACTATTCGTGCTCTTTTCTTAATGAGTTCTTCTAATCTTGCTTCTTTTGCACTTGTATCCATTCTCCTTCCTTTATCTTGCTCAATTTCCACTCGCAGCTGTGCCTCTTCAACTTGAATAGGAACTGTAGTCTCCAATTCCCTCAGCCAATCATCAAGATCGTTTTCTTCCCTTAATACGCAAAAGTAAATCATGAAAGCTGTCAAACTGAAAACAACGACAGGGGACTGAATTCTGGGGGCCTTAAAATAGTCTTCGCCACTGGTGGAATAAGTAGCTTTCCACGCGGCAGCTTTGCTGGTGGAAAATTTAATAGGTTCCGAACTCTGCTCAGTTGCTTCACTATTTTTGTGTCTTGCACAAGAAATTCTGTAAGTAAACAAAAAGAAAAATGAATATTAGCGAGTGATATCTCTGGTGCTTTAATAATAATAATAATAATATATACATATATATATATATATATATATATATATATATATATATATATAATAAAAGTGAAAAATATTGAAAAGACCACACCAAGAGCCCATAGATGTGCAACGCAGCAAAACTAAAAAGCCAAATAAATATAAAATTAAGCAAACAGAATTACAAATATAAAGAACAAATGATGATAAAAAGGAAAAATGCAAACAGCCATTAAGTAGGAATAGATAAAGAGTGAATCCAGAGCTCATCAGCCGTGGAGGATTCATTAATTATGGTCAAAATACCAAAATTTTAACTATGAACTAGAAGAGAATGTTTAAGCTCCAGTACATGTAATAAAGAGTAACAATGGGCAAACGCACCACTTGCTACGATAAAAACAATAAACTAGAGCTCAAACCTAAAACTAAAAGCAGGGGGTTTCGCCTCGACTAATTAGGAAAACAAGTTCCGATAATTAGCCGTCCACGGTAATCTCCGTGGAATAATTAGGATTATCGGTAAGTTCCGACAATCCTAATTATATATATATATACATATATATATAGGGGATTGTACTCATCCAATTTAAATTTAGCACATTTGTTTATAAAACATAAAAAATAACGGATTAAATTAATAGAAAATAAATAAATCCTAAAAAATAACTTTTTAAAGTTATACCTATCCTGTTGAAATAGAAAATCTGTCAGCACACGAGTCAAGAAAGTATAAATAAATATATGATTAAATTCTATACCCGCTTTGCCCGAAGGCATGTTTTTTATTTCAATAATTATAACCTTGATTTTAAAAAAGAAACAAACGAAATGACTACCATAGTTAGTAGATGGATGGTATAATAACACAATATTATTGACAGTAAAAAAATAAGCTGGTTTTTGGCTAATCACAAGTTACAAAACTTAATTTTTTTAAAAAGAAATGTGTCATTTTTACTTCCTTTTATCAAAAAGGAGGTATTGTATTCGCAAAAAAATCGGCCTTTATTTCCATTTTGCTCGCCCCCTGAATGAATATTGAGGTTTTTTTTTCAACCCGACCACACGTGTATATATGCCTAAGAATATATAGACACCCGAAGTATCCATCCCTCCCAAGTAATCCTCGAGTTAATTACAACGAGTTTTCTCGTGACTTATGTACTTATGTCTGTGTGTATGTATCTCGCATAACTCAAGAAAGGTGTATCCTAGAAAGTTGAAATTTGGTACGTAGACTCCTAGTGGGGTCTAGTTATGCATCTTCCTTTTTGGTTGTATTTGGATGCTGAAAAAGGGGTCTTCCACACCTTTTTTGGGGGAAATCACTGTTAGTTTAAATCCAAACTCAAGTGGTGTTATAATTTGGCAAACACTTGGGAATATAAGGCCCATCTTGTTGTTGCCAACTTGGAGACAAATTTAGCCTTTTTTTTTTTCAAATTTGGTTTCAATGTGGTCACTATTGGCGATATTTAGAGAGTTAACCATTGAATCGCATTAAAATTGCCAATACTGGGAAAATTAATCTGTATAAAACATTTTTTGCTTCGGTTCACAACAAACTTGGGGTGAAAATATTTGAAGTGTTTTTTTGCTTACTCCAAGTCCAAGGCACTATTATTATTAAATTAGCGTAAAAGGAAGTTGTGTGATGCACACATCAGCTTGTTTTATTTTCAGCCTGGTTGCGCCATGCTGCTTCGCTGGGAAGGACTGATTAAAACTCGGGGGTGTTCATGTAAACACGACATATGTATGCTAAGCATCGCCACTTACGCACCATGGGGGGGGGGGCATACGAAGGCCTACCCACTTTGGGCCACCCTCCCCTACATATATTTTTTTTGTTTTACTTGCAAAGGAGCTATGTTTTCAGCATTATTAGCTCAGCTTCATCTTACTTCTTAATTGGAAAGAATTGTTTATTACTTGTCATAGAGTAAAGAAATTTAAATAGAAAGGCTATGTCTACGGTAAAAAGGACACGAAACTGAAGCCGGAATTATGGGATACTTTGGAGCGACGACGAGTGGAGTTATGATAACATGGTCACTTCACAAGAACAGTAATCACCAATTTCACAAAGGGACCAAATAAAGAAGTTGGTGGATTGGTTTGCATTTTGCTCTCCCCCCCCCCCCCCAGCTTATTCTATAAAGTGAAACATTTTGATACTTGCACATTGAAGGTGTTAACACACCAATTCTAAATCTAGCAGTATTTTATATTACAATAGAGAGATGATATAGTACATATGACAATCATTAAACATTATATGATAGAAGATGTCGTCAAGCTTTGCAGGTTGCAGTGAGCCATAAATATCAAAATATGTATGATATAAATTCAACAGTGAGACAGACTACTCTAGGAGTGGTTTTGAAATTTGCAAAAGAAATTAAATTTTTAAGAAGAATGTTTTTTCTTGATTATTTACAACTTGCTAGAGTGCGATATGAAATTAGTCCAATTAAAACTTTAGCTACTAATTAGGTGCCCCCCAAATGTTGGTGCCCTAGGCTCGTGCCCATGTCTTAATCTGGCCCTGAATGAAATTACAAGATTTTATTCTTGGTTATTTTATTAATCATCCAGAAAAAAAAAAAACACCAAATGTGAATGTTAAACATTCATTAACAATAGAAAATTTCTTGACTTTCTGAAAATCAAATTGTTTTTATTACAAATAACATTTATATATATATATATATATATATATATATATATATATACTCCAAATAAACTTGGTTTAAAACTAAAAACCCATTTTTTTTTAACCAACCCGAGAACAAATCGTCTCCAGGATATGGCATGTTTTTGAACTAAAAAGAGATTTTAATGGCTTAATATAGTCTATAAATAGTGGATATTGATAACTTGTTTTCAGATTAAAGAATGTGTCCAGATGTGTCAAAGAAGAGACCGAGGGGACATGATTCAGTTGCTTAAATTTATTAAAATGAAAGATGTTACGGGGCTGAAGTTTAGCACTGAAAACAGGACAAGGGGTCATTGTTTTAAGCTATTTAAATCTCAGGCTAACATGGATGTTAGGAAAAATTATTATTTTAGCAGGGTAGTGGAACCTTGGAACAGTTTACTGGAAGAGGTGGTAATGAGCAAGGGAGTAGATAGTTTTAAGAGGGCCATTGATCTTCACTGGGGATTGTAAATTGACCAGGACCAGTCTAGCTGGGCCCAGAGCCTGTTGCTGGTTGTCACTTTTGTATTTGTATTTGTATCAGTTGAACTGGAAAGTAAAATAGTCTTAATTTGGTAAAGAAGTGTAGATGACTGATTTTCAGACTCAAGGATTCAATTTTTTTGGTCATAAGTCACCTGACACAGTCTATTGTAGAGTTCCAACAAGCATTTCACTGTGTATATAGTCTTTTTGTTCTAAAATTTTAATTTTTCAATTTAAAAATTTTCATTTTGATTTTCAGTAATGCATCAGTGTTAACACTAGAATTACGGCAGGGGTCATTTTGACTCGCAAGACGAAATCTGCATAGTTATCTCGTTAGCTACGCAATGGTACATGTTTGTAAAAATTAGTTTAAATTAAATATATTTATAATAAATACAGTTTATTTAAAGTATGAAAATAATTTATAAACGTATAAGAAATTATTTTTAAAAAGTGTTAAAAACTCTTAAAAACACCAGCCCTGTTTCAGTTCCATTTCAGAAACTAGTGACTTATGCTCCTTTTTAAATACAAAAAAAATTATGAATGCTTCAAATTTATTTAATGTTATATTCTAAGAGGCATTTTTGAATTGACACTCTGTTGCAGCATCAGTTTTTATACATATTCATTTCTTTTTTTCTCAAAAGGGTCAAAATAGCACATTCTCATATTTTTAGGCGTCATTCTTTATTTGGGTTTAAAAATAATACAATCTTCTTCAAAACTTTATATTATTGCACATCACTATATGGCTCAGGAAAAGTCAAGGAAGAAATAAGCTTTTTATGAAAATACAAAGAGTAGTTGCAAAAAAAGTTTGATTTAGGGATCAAAATAACACAATTCTGAGGAAATGACATTTAATTTTGGTTAGCTTTTTAATGTCATTTTTTTTGTGTGTGAAGTCCACAAACATAGTTTGTTACAATAATTACTAAATCTTCCTTATAATTAGCACTCTATTGTGTTCGTATAAGACCTCTACACTGGCAGAAAAATAATTACTTCCTGTATCTTGCTGTTATTAATATTCAGTGTACTCTGTGGAAACTCAAAATTGTTCATTCCAAAAAATTGTATTTTGTTTCATGTGAATAAATTTTTCTGAGATCCATTCCAAACCGGTAAATCCAAGAAAAATGAGAAGGTAGGGAGATCTCTGGGGTGCTAATGCTAATGTAATCAATATTGATGTTCAAAGTCTGTAAAATCTAGAATCAGCAACAATCAGATACTGTGAAATGGACAATCAAGAGATTTAAAATATATTTTGGGTTTGACACTTCACATTAAATTACAATATAGGGATTACAATAAAAGGAGTCAGGCTAAAAAAAGTCATTTCACTTTTTTTTCTAATATTCACATATATTTCTTAGGGGAACAATTGTAAGATTGAAAATATACTATGGTTTGATGAAACCTTATGTTGGCAATGTGAAGCGTCCCCCTCCCCTCCCATTATCATTGGTACACCAATGGTTTCCCTTTTCTACTACAAAAAACTTTAAGGTAGAAAGAAGTTCATTGTAGAAATTGAAAGCATCTTATGCTCCAAATGTATTGAAAAGAAAGGTATTGCTTACAACACCACTTTTATTTTTGGTTGGGGAAGGGGGGGGGGGGCTAAGTACTGTAAAAACATCTACTTTTATGTACTGCTCGTAAAAATTTCGCGAAATTCTCAACTCACCGATATCTTAACTTTCGCTAAAATACGTGCTTTTACAGTACACGTAGTTTTAAAAGTAGCTGCAGCGATTCGTCCAAAAGGATGTATTTCACAATTTGTGCGCAAGTTGAGTGTTAAAATGGGAAAAATGCATTTCTAGAGCAGAAACGTTTGCCTATGGAGAAGATTGAAACATCCACCATGTCAAACTTTTATCTCATAAGAATTTAAAAGTTAGAAATCAATGCTACACAGAACAAAACATACCGTAGAGCACTTCGAAGAGGAGATCTGAACAGATTTGAAGCAACCAAAATAGATCGGTAAGACATCTTGAAATTATGTAACAGTAAAATCTCGAGAGAGAATCTCCATCAGAAAGAAAACAAAAATGTAAACAACAGAGATCTGTTGCCGTTATTCAGTTCACAAAAGAACAGAAAAAAAAGAGACAAGCTCTGTAATATCATAATTTT
>NC_072739.1:157702650-157790126 GCF_026930045.1 Uloborus diversus
AGAAAAATAATGATTAATCTACAGATATCGATTAAATACTGATCTAAAATGCGATATAATGCATCTTAGAAAATGAAACCCAAATATTTTTATACAAAGCAAATTGATTACTTTAAAAGAAAAAGCAATTTATCAAAATGCGAAGATAATCTGTATGTAGACGTAGTAAATGAAGAAGTGTTAATTAAAAGGTGTTATTTAGGAATGCCTTTTTCAGTTTCTCAGAAATTGGCAAACACGATAATTATCTTCTTTTTCACACCGATAACTTTTGCATGATAGTTTATTTTATTTATTTTTTTTTCGTTTAAATATCAGATAATAAAGTCTTTTTAGATTAGCAGTATTAAATTTAATGAGGCGAAAACTTTTATGAAAATAAAGAATAAAAATAAATAGAGGGTAAGACCTTCTTTAAAAAAAATGTAAATTTCTTATTAATAATCTACTTGTGTGTAACTGTGTTTTTAACATGTTTGATCAAGTCTCATGTTCGAATTTTTTTCCTTGACGTATTTTACCAAGTGCCGGATGTAATAGACATTTATCTGTGTAAATATTAATAACATAACGATATAAAGAGGTTAGAAATGGATTGCCTTTTCTTGGAAAATGTTATCGAATTTTTAAAAGTAATATGCAAAATTAAATGCAGTCCAGAAGAGGAGCTCAATAATGACTGAGAGAGAGGAGGGTTTTACACAACTAAAGAATCCTTAGCAAGCTTTTTAGAATTAAAAAAGTTTGGTAGCCATGTCATAACTTTGTCAAATTACTACAAGAGCTATAACGGCGGAAAAAGACAGGCACACATTTTCGCCTTTTCAAATACACATTTTAAACTAGATATTTTACCAAAGCTCCAGTCTCTAAGTTTTCTTACGTAATGGAACATTTTTTGCGAATTTTCAAAAAAAAAAAAAAAAAAAAACTATATTTATTCTGAAAGATTAGATGTTGGACCAATAAAATTTGACTGTTCTTTTTAGATATATCATAAAATAAGTATTTTAATTAGGTTATTTCACTGAAAATATTTGCGTTACATTAGTCATGAAAATGTACTATTTTCTCTTTAAAAACTAAACCAGATAATTGTACCAGTCAACACTTTTTATTTTCTGACATGTGCATCATATCTACTTTAAAATTGCAAAATATTTATTTTAGATACAGAAGATATAAAATAATTAGTGTGGCTAACGTAACATTTAAGCTGTGACTAACGTAACATTTAAAAAATGACTGCTATTATTTAAAAATTATTTAACTTAATGTACATTATCATTAACCATTTTGAATAAATAGACATTATACATTGATTAAAAATATTTGGGGTGAAAAATACCCCTAGAAACGTTACAATGTAGAACTTTTGTCTACTCAAAAAATACTTTTTTAAAAATGTTCTTTAAAAAGAAATATTTCCAATTTAAAGAAGAATTATCTTTTTTTTTTTTTTTGAAAAAGAAGGGTGAGTAAAGCAAAATGAGTACTCTGCTGAATAAGCTTTCAACACAAGAATCCAAGCTAAAGAATTAAGAAAATAGAAAGACACTCTTAAAAAAAGGGGAACATTTATTATTTTTTTAGAAAATATCTTCGCTGATTATTAAAAGGAATAAATGGCAGCTCGTTGGAAAAACATTTGAAGATGTTATATTATACAGTGAAACAACAAACACTGCTGCAGCATACTACAGAAAATGCATAAACGATAATTTAGAAATTTAAACACTTGCGGTGATATCTGGAATTAAAATGCAATCTGCAGAACTTATTGAACATTTTTTTTTTTCAATATTACATTTTAAATCAAGGTATTATACAACACTATTCGGTCGATGAATCAGTAAACCTTGCAGAATAATATGTCGTTGAAAAGTACTAAGGAGTTTCTTATAAAGTGTATTGACAGAATAGAACTTAGTGAAACTATCAACTTGTATAAAGTTATTTTTTTAAAGAGGTATTTAGGATTGAATTTGCTCAAAAATGAAGTTATAAAGTTATAGTTATGATAGTCAGTAATAGTCAGTAATAGTTATGAGAAACAATCGTTACTTGCCCTTGCTTTCTGTTTTAAGCGAAAGAATTCAAAACAAACCTTTTTGACGTGATTAAAAATCGAGCTTCTTCCTTGCTCATAAAACTAAAATAGCAATAAGTATAAAGAACAAAATAGTATTCATTTAGAAACGAAAGCACGACATTTAAGCATACACAAATTTGAAGAATTTCCGAAATATGAAATTAAACTTGACATGTTTAAAAAGATTTATCAGTTAGTACTTTTTTTTTAACATCTTAAACCTTCTCTGTATGGCTATTGATGTACGAACTGTTTTAAAAAATGTAGTCGCCCGTGTTCTCCTTACACTTGCTTTAGTTATTTTGGGAAATTTCAATTATTGTGGGCACTTGGTGCGGTTTAAAATGTTACCAAATTTGCGAGAATCATTTTGGGACAATTTCGATAATACTCCTCCTTCTTACTAATTTTTATTACAGAAATATTGTCGCCAGATGCTGAGATACTTTTGGTCAAAATAAAATGGCGCTAAACGGTTTCATCCGAAATATTTCCAAAATAAGTAGTAAAATTTGGCGATTGTTTAAAATTGTGCAAAACTAAAAATTTATGAAAGTTTTTTTGCTCTTTATGGATTTGCCTAATTTAGTTGCTAGATTATTTTACACAGTAAAAAAGTTTTTTTTAAAAGATTCTTTGATTGGCGATATTTTGTTTACATGGTGTAAGCTGAGAAACATTATTACGTAGCCTTTGGCTTCAAAAACAGCGATAGTTGGAAAAAACTACCAAATGCATCAGCTACTGAAATCTTTCTGCAAAAATTTTGGCGATATTTCTGCTGGTTGATTGGATAGTGAGTAAGTGTCCAATCCGCATAAATAATAATAAGAAAACCGTTAATTACATTTAAGTTCCGTTTAAATGGAAAATGATCAGTCAAATCCATTTATTTTTAGCCAATCTTGCGGGAAAACGTTACTTTGCGATTTGACTTGAAAAAAGCCTCAAAAAATCAGACGAAACGCAAAAATATTCAACAATACAACAATTCTAGCTATCGACTGGGAGTTGAGATGATACACTAAATAATGAATTGGATTGATGAAAGAGTTCGAACAGGGAACAAAAAAAGCTCATAACTCGTTTTTTATACATCTTAGAAACTTCGAACAGATGCTATCTTCAGCAGAAAAATTAGCGCTTTCGATGAACACATAATGTTAATATGTGCACGTTTTTTTCCACCCCCATATTGGGGCATTTATGCGAAATTAGGACTAAATTTGGAATTGGTCTATAAACCTTCCGAGTACCAAAATGAACAAACGGTGAAAGTTTCAGCCAAATCCGCCGGGTAGTTTCTGGATCTTAGGGAACAAATTTATCAAACTCCATTTCTATATATATAGATAAACAATTACACTTACCACTATAAATGATACATAAAAATAAGGATAAACTGTCAAAGTGTTTTTGAACGTACGACGCACGTAACTACTTAAACGTGCACGTTCCGCACTAGCGCAGCCAGAAATTCCTTCCGAAAGGGGTTTTTTTGGTCACAACAGTCCTTACACGTGTTTTAACTAATGTATTAGGATTGGCAGCAATGTTAAAACAGTGACCTCTACGGGTATTCCCTCCCCCCCCCCCCTACTTTGCTGCGCCACTGATGTTCTGCAACGCTGGATTGGCCCTGCAGGTGATGATGATTTGCCTTTGATGCGTTATCCGGCCAGATCCCTAAACCTAACCCCATGTGTTTTTTTTTTTAATTTTTTTTTGGGGTTTTCGTTAAAGACAATGTTTACACACCACCATCGCCTACAACATTGCAGGAACTGAAAGATCGCATATGTGTAGCATAACGAAAAATTGAGAGTGAACACAATAAAATGTACGTTATAGTTACAAAAGGCGCACACGTCGAACATTTGTAAGTGCAAAAAAAACATTAGTTTATCTTTATTTTTATGTATCATTGGTAATGGTAAGTGTAATAGTTTGTGAAATATAAATTTTTAAAACCGGGCTATTCTTTTATGCTAACACTGCATTTCATTCTTAATTTTCACATTATTCAGATGAATAATAAAAAGATGTTGCGGAAGTATTTCAATTACACTGCAAAAAAAATCCGGAAACGTTTCTGAGTATATCGTGCAGCTGTGGTTCATGAAAGATTCAAAAACGTTTCTGAGTATTTTGGAATCCTCTTTCTGTAATGTCCAGAAACGTGTCTGAGTATTTCGGAATCCTTTTTCTGTAATGTCCAGAAACGTGTCTGAGTATTTCGGAATCCTTTTTCTGTAATGTCCAGAAACGTGTCTGAGTATTTCGGAATCCTCTTTCTGTAATTTTCAGAAACGTTTCTGAGTATTTCGGAATCCTCTTTCCGTAATTTCCAGAAAAGTTTCTGAGTATTCTGTGCAGCTGTGGTTCATGAAAGTTTCGAAAACGTTTCCGAGTATTTCGGAATTCTCCAAACAATTTTCAAAAACGTTTCCGAGAATTTCGGAATCCTTTTTCCGTGATTTTTTCTAAAATATAATTCTTTATCATAGTATTGCATACCATATCAGTTTCAATTCTTTCATATCTAAGAGCAATAATACAAGCAATTTTAGAATCATTCGTGGATTTTTTTTTTTTTTTGAATTTCTAATGACAAATAGCATGGTTAACAGCATAACATATGCACAGTTATAATTTTTTGAAAAATTGTGAAATAATCTTGTAGTTTCATTCCTAATCACAAAATCGTCGGGGAATTGGAGTGGGGGTACCTTCTGAAAAGTGGGGATTGTTTGTTAAACAATCTTAAACTTCAGTTTTTCTCTCAATATTTTCAAGACAAAACTATCAACATATTGTATTTTTAATGCAGAACTTAAAAACATATCTTGTATCAAACTTGATAGCTTTTATCTACGGATAAAATTTGACAGGACTTACCTACCCTTCGCGTTCCGGAATTCGTTCACCTCAAGTCAATTTCTCTGACGAACAAAGTGTACCGAAAAGTACCAACAGAGAAATTGATGAATTTAAATATGACACCAAGTCCCCCTGCTGGAACCATTCGGGTTGATTCTTCTGTTCTTGCCCTTTTCCAGCTCATCACAAATATAAATACTTATTCAAAATAGGTTACTGATTTTATTTTTACAGTGTGCGCAAAATGCATTATGTATTTTATTTATTAAAACATTGAACTCTATTACATGATTATTCCATTTCATGTATACGAGAATCCCCCCCCCCCCCCACCATAAGTGATGGTGCACCCATAAAATGCTATGAAGCGCCCACCCCCCCTTGAAAAAGCAACATCATATACATTATAAATCAAAGTATCATATACATTATAAATCAAAGTATCATATACATTATAAATCAAAGTATCATATAAATTATAAGTCAAATACTTTAATATGGAGTAAAAATACAAAATTATTTTATTAAGTCTTTTTTTTTTGCTTTTGGTAAAATTGAGGCTCGTAAAACGAAAAAAATGAAGACACTTTTAAATACAGTAAAACCTGTAAAGTTGACCACTTTTATAAGTTGACCACCCGTCTATTGACCGCTTTTGTCAGGAACGGAATTAGTCCTATCTTATATAATGAAAGAAAACCTCTGTAACTTGACCACCTCTCTACCTTGACCACCTGTCTATCTTGACCACTAATGAACCCCAAGTTTGGTTTGGAGTATTGTAAAAAACCCTTTGTAAGTTGACCACTTGGTTTATTTTTTAAAATTTTATTCAACAAATTATTATTTTTTATTATTTTTTTATAGCTTTCCAAGAATATTTTTGATGCCAGACCAGCATTTTACCAACTAATGAAACAGCAGCATAACTAAACCTCCTTTTGAGTTTAACCACATGGGAAAACTACTAAGAACCCTTTTACTCTGCAAACTTGTTTTTCTTTTGTTGTTAAACGAAACAAATTTTATTTTTTGATTAGCTATAAATTTTTAGGAACTATTAATATAAAATGAGTAACTTTTCATAAACAATAAGACTTTTTTTTTTGATCAATTTACTGAAATTTTAAATTTGCATAACATACTATACATCATTTTGGGAAAATAATCTCTAAAAATATTTGAATAACATTTTAAATTATTGATTCAAAGTAATGCTAAACAATGAAAGTGAGTTGAACAGAAAGAGTAAGTGTCAATTAGTCAAAAAATGAATGCATGGTGCAAGACTGACAAAAAAAAAATAATGATAATCATTACCCCCTTTATAAGTTGACCACCTGTCTAAGTTGACCACCAAAGTATTGCACCGCAAGTGGTCAACTTACACAGGTTTCACTGTACATATATGTATCTATTTGTTAAAGAAATTAATACACATTTAACTAATTTAAAGCGTTTCGCTAATGCAAATATTTAAAGAGATATCGTCATTTAGATAATACTGAAGCACTATGTTCCTAATTACAAGAGATAGTTTTTTTTTACTTCATACAATCTAGTTACACTGTTTACAAGAGAATGAAAACATGCAACCTTAAAGACGAACTATCAAACCGGACAATTTGCATATTATAACATTTAATTCATAATGCTTGGTACATAAATGTTCAGCCAAATATTAACTGAGATTGACACATAAAAACTAAGTACACAATAACACTTATTTAAAGTTTTTTATAATCTTCAATTCATAAATTTTACAGAATAAAACTAGACACACTTGCACTTTAAATATGTGTTCTATGTAATGTAAAATATTTTCAAATTGCAATAGTTCACAACGACAAAATGATACTGAAGAAAATAGTTTTTTTTTTTAACGAGATTTATATGAACTAAATCTCTTTAAAGTAATAGAGTTGCAAAGCGACTTACCTATCCGTCGGTGGTGGTCTTTTGCAGGCTTTGGTCACCAAAAAGGTGATTTTTATGACAGAATAAAATTCTGCCAACAAAAATTACCCATTTGGTAGAAAGAAGGAAAGTATCCAAGAAAAAAGTAAATTACCTACACAAGTTATGCAACGCAACGAATTTACATGGCGTCCTCTCGGCAGTTATTTGGTTTTTAATTTCAGTTTGTATTCCTTCCGCGAGCATGCGTCGAGAATTTGCACTTCGTACTTAAAAATAAGTGACATAGCTTCAAATTCAATCTCATGACGATACATAAGCAAGAAAATATAAGACTTTAAAATTATCTTCAGTGAATTCATGCGAGGAACAAAACTTCTACTAATCCCCTTGAGGAGTGTTACTTCGCATACATGAGTCAGCACTTGTTTTCATTGCGTGCTTTCGAAAGTTTCAGTTTGGATTTGCTCGATTTGCTGCTGGACTATAAAATTGCCGTGTGAGCTGCGCATGCGTCGACTCTTACTTTCTTGCTAAACGGGAAAAGTGTTTGATTATAGCAGAAAACTGCGGAGGGCGTACGAATCTGTGTATTACGGAAAACTTTTTTGTATATTCAGAGAGTTTTCCGAGATTTTTTACAGTGTAGTTTGATTAATATTTTAATGTTTTGTATTTAAATAAATACTTGCATCGGGTACTAATCCCGTTGTATAATTCAATATGAGATTAAAATATTTTCGATAATTCATTTTTATTATTACTGTTATTTTTGAGTACTTTTGAAATTGGTATTTTGAGTACGTTACTATTAAAAAACCTAACTTTGGTTATAAGTTAGTAAATACAGAAACAACAAAAGAATTCATATCTGCGATAAATTGTTAGATGCTACTATGTGTTTTTATACATGTGTGTGTGCACTTTTGAATGAAATTTGAAAAAAAGAAAAAAAAAAACATGCTGCTTTAGAACATTGTTTTTTTTTTTTTTTTTTTTTTTCAATGTATCAATGCCATCGATATTTTGAAACATCAATGCTTTGTCATTGTGGCTACATCTCTACCCGGTTATCAGTATCAACACTTCGAGCAATATATCAATAATGCTATTATTTATCCTATGTCTTATTCTGAATCCACGATTCTCCAAAAGATAATGTGACACATTGAACTATTAATTAAACGCAGTTTGAACATTAATCACAATGCTATTTAAGAAATAAACTTATCAGCATGACATGCAATCAATGCCATTAATTACTTCTCTGAATCTTCATTAATCATTACGATTGTAGAATCAGTCATCTGCAAGCGCAGTTGATAGCTAACTTCATCATGTAGCTTCGTCTAATGAGCATTGAAATGTGCAATAAAAAAGTATCTCATTCTAAACATATATTTATGTTTGTTTCTCTGTAAAACCTCTCAAAGTAACAGAATATACATACAAGATATTTAAAAAATAAACTGCAACAAGTCGGGGTATCGCACCCTACCTAAATAGAAACTTTAGAAAAAATTTATTTCAACGAAAAATAAAAGATAATTCCTCCTAACGCTCTTAATGTAGGTCCAGATGCTGTGTAAAATCTGTCATGACCAAATACAAATCAATTTTAGTGCAAATCAATGCAAATTATAATATGAGCAACAAAATGAAAAATCTGAAATCAATTTTATTCTAGCAAGGTGAAAGTAAAAGGATTTAAACTGCGTTAAAAAGTCACTACTATCTTTTAATTTTGCTATAAAGCTGTAATTACCTCTAAAAGTTCACTGCAAAGGGCTGTAGTCAGGGGCGCGCGCAGTGGCGAGGGGGGGGGGAAGAAGGGACACTTGCTGGCCCGAGCCTGAAGGGGGCCCAATATTTTCAAAACTAGGGGTGAAATATAAGGGTAAAAAATACGGAGCGGGACCCGGAAGAGTCATTTGTGACGGGTCTCAAAATTTCTGTGCACGCCCCTGGCTGTAATGTCTGCGAAAAACTTCTTTATACAAATACTCTTGAAAAAGTTGACACAGGCGCACTCTATTTAGTATGCTGATAAATGAGGTATGGCTGTTAATGTTGGGAAATGTCAAATGCTACATTTAGGGCATGGAAATAAGTGTACAAGTTATTGCAAGGTTCAGTCATTAGTCAGGCAGAAAAAGTTACTGATCTGGGCGTCTTAATAAGTCAGGATTCAAAGTTCAGCCAACAGTGCAGCATAGCTAGTAACAAAGCCAGTAAGATGCTAGTAGAGGGAAAAGGACAGTTCTGCCGCAGGAGGCGGCTCTGCGGCTCATAGCCGCCTCCCACGTTCTGGGCCAGGAGGGGGCTCTAGGGCTCATAGCCCCCTCTCACTCCGCCTCCCACTTCCTCCCCAACCCCTAACGATCTTCCTCCGACCTCCACTTCCTCCGACCTTGGGGTTGCGCCGCCTCCCCCTCCCCCCGACGCCGTCCCTCCCCACAACCGGGGCCGCCGCGAGAACCCGTAGAAGGTGATGAGGTTTTTTCGCGCGCTTTTTTTTTTTCGCGCATTTTTGGACTTAGAATATTTTGAACTTGTTGTCATGACAACCAGAGTTTTTAGTTTTCGGTTGGCAACACCTGTTGCTATGCTTTAACTTATGCGGTGTTTAACGTTCATGGCGCCATCTATTGAGAGGTTTATTTTTATTTTTTTTATTTCTACGAATTTAATTATTTTTATTTTTACAGAGTGTTGAAGTTGGGAATCGAACACCCAAACTTTGAGTTAGCAAAAACGTATGCTAACCACTATGCTATATTTTTCATTACTCTTTCAGTCTTAATGTGAATCTGTACCATGACAACGAATATTACAATTAAATTATTTTAAAACCATCAGTTAATTTACTCTTTAGTACTAATCATGGCATATCATTAACTGAATTTCAGCTCATAATTGAAACTATAATCATTATTATTATTTTTCATAATAACAAAGTTTTCACTTAAGTAAAGATTTATTTAAATACAACCCATTCGAGATTTTAGATTTATTTCAATGCTTTGTGGACTTGAAATATATTTTAAACTTTGATTTTCTTTTTCATGCATTTCAAACTTTATCCTTTTTATTTTTTCTAACTTGTTAAATTTTCTTAACTAATTTCTTTTTTCTTTGTCAAATTTACAAATATTTTTTCTAACTTGTAAAAATTTCGAAGAAATAATTTTCTTAACTAATTTTTTTTTTGACTTTCATACAACAAAATATTTTTTCTTACTTGTTAAATTTTCAAAAAAATAATTAACTTAAATATTCTTTCACACATTTTGAACTTTAACGTTTTTTCCTGTCATTTAGCACTTTGATTTTTTTTTCACTATTTTAGCGTTTTTCAATTATTTTCAGTCTTTAACTATTTTCTTAACTTTTTAGTCTTTAACTAATTTCAAGCATTTCAGACTTAGATTATTTTTTCGTGATTTCGATTTTTTTTTTTAGTATATTTTAGAGTTTGATCATTTTCTCGCTTGTTTTTACTTTATCGTTTTTTTCCGATATTTTTAAACTTAGAAATATTTCGCAATTAGTGACTGGAATTGAAACCTCAAATTTTTCGAAACATTATCAGGTCTACAATTTTCATCCAACTAATTTAATTTAAAAACTTGCAATCAATTTACTCTTAGTAGTAATTAACACATATCATTAACAAATTTTTACGGATTTTAAGAAATCAACTTAATTAATTTTTTCCAGTAAGCAAATTTCGCACTCAAGTTACATTTCATCACTGCATATACGTTTCAAGAGTTTCATTGAATTTATCACATACCATTTAATTAACTCTAATAATTACTTTTGCATTAATACTTAACTTAATCATTTTATCATACATTTATTCCAGTTACAAAATTATGCTTAAAAGTTATTTATTTTTCTTAGCACAAGAGATTTTAACATGTTCCTACTAAAATGCTTTTCACTCTAGTTTGAGTTTACTAAAATAGCAACTCATTTACGATTTAGATTCATTTAATCGTCTTTGATTCTTTTTCATTATTATTATTTTACATTATCACATACGTTATTATTTTTATACATTTATCCATTTAATTTTCCAAAATCTACAATCAATTTACTCTTCGTATTAATTAACACTTATCACTATCAAATATTTTCATGAATTTTAAAAATTATCTTCTTAAATAATTTTTTACTGTAACCAAATTTCCCACTCAAGTTATATTTTATCACTACATATGCTTTTCATGAGTTTCATTTAATTTATCGCAATTCATTTAATTAACTCTAATAATTATTTTTTATCATCGATATTTAAGTTAATCATATTTTCCTTTATTTATTTTTTTTTTCATGCAAACACTCTTGATGGAATAAAACAAAATTTTCAACTTTCATGAATTAAATCCCCTTTGACTATTTTATTTTACTTTACCATACTTTACTATTTTACTTACTGCGTTTTACTATTTATCATTCATTACAGCTTTTCCAAAATATTACTTTACAACCAACTAATTTCATTAACAGAATTTTCATTACAATTTATAAATTTCACTTTTATTTAATTATTTTTACCTACGCTAAAATAAAACACATCACATAAAAAAGTTAAACATCAATGAAGAACCCGAGAAATGTTTAAATTATAAGTCGAGTATCAAAACTTCATGTCAGCAAATTTTAAAAATAGACTTACCGAAAAATAACTTCTACTGAAATTCATTTCAAAACTTGGAATCAATTTACTCTTAGCATTAATTAACACTTATCATTAAGAAATTTTCATGGATTTTAAAAATCAACTTATTTAATTTTTTCCAGTAAGCAAATTTCGCACTCAAGTTACATTTTATCACTACATATGCTTTTCAAGAGTTTTATTGAATTTATCACATTTTATTTAATTATTTTTTGATTAGTATTAAACTTAGTCATTTTATCGCTTAGTATTTAACTTAATCATTTTCTTGCTTGTTTTTACTTTATCGGTTTTTTTTCCCGTTATTTTTAAACTTAGAAATTTGTCACAATTAGTAACAGGAATCGAACCCACAAATTTTTCGAAACATTATCAGGTCTACAATTTTCATCCAACTAATTTATTTTAAAAACTTGCAATCAATTTACTCTTAGTAGTAATTAACACTTATCCTTAATAAATTTTCACGATTTTAAAAAAATCAACTTATTTATTTTTTTTCCAGTAAGCAAATTTCGCACTCAAGCTACTTTTCATCACTTTATATGCTTTTCAAGAGTTTCATTTAATTTATCACATTTTATTTAATCAACTCTATTAATTATTTTTTGATTAGTATTTAACTTAGTCATTTTATCGCATAGTGTTTTACTTTATTATTATTATTTTTTTTTCATACAAGCACTCTTGTTAGAATAAAACAAAATTTTCAACCTTCATGAATTAGAATCACTTTGGCTATTTCATTTTCCCAATAATATTTTACTTTAACAACTAATTCCTTTAACAAAATCGATTTCATTTATTTTAGTCTTTATCCTTTTCGAACGATACATTCAAATGGACAGCTATACGTTAAATTAAGAAACTTAATCTAAATTTTGACAAATTAAGTTATAGCTAAATACTGACTAAAATTAAGTACAAAAGACTAACCTTTTTGGGGTGAAATCCCTCAAGTACCAGCTATCGCGAAGTTATTTAAAAACAGTGAATGAAATTGTAATAAGTGGATTGTTAATTATAACTCAATCTCACAAAATTACAATTACACGCATGTTTTATTTGAAATCGCTGCATACGGCTGGCTGCCCATCGTCGATTTGCAGAACGCATGCCGTGATATCGCAAATCAACTCGGCTGTTGAAAAAAACTACCGTAATCCTACAGCACTTCGGATCGTCCACACACACACCGAGGCGAATTGAGAAAATGACATTATCAATATTGCTATCTACCCCTTTACCGATAACAGATAACAAACCCCACGTGCTAGTATTATTCACCACCTGACCTACGTCTTTCAAGTGATGTCACTGTTTCTGACCAATTAAAATTAGTTCACGTTTCTCAAATATCAAGCACATAGATCGACAATAGCCTGATGTCAGGTTTTCCAAACAAAATTTTAGATTTTAATTCGTAGTTTCGAATTAATTTCTTTTTCATTTCAAACTTATAAAAAAAATTTCCAGCTTGTAAGAATATTTCTTTCAAAAACAGATTTTTGATTCAAAACAGTATTTTTTCAAACTTGTAATATTTTTCTACTTAGAAAATGAAATCAAAAATTTTTGTTTTCTTTAATCATATAAAATGTTTTTAAGAAATAATTTCTCAAACTTGTAATATTTTTCCACTAATTAAAAAAAATCAATTTTTTTTTCAATCATATAAAAATAAATTTTTAATCTTACAACAGTAAATTTTTCCGCAAAAATATTTTTTTCAAATCAAAATAATAATAATAATAATATTTTTGTAACATATTGTTTTTTTTTCCTTTCAATCTTTTTTTTTTTTTCAAAAATTTTCAAACTTACAAAATAAAATTTTTTCAACTGAATCTTCAAACGAAATGATTTAATTAAATTTAAAACTCAATATCACTTTACTCTTAGTATTAATAACCAATAGCACTTAACCATTTACTCTTTGCACTCTAAGTATTAATTAACACACACGCATTACAAATAATAATAATAATGTTTAAGATACTTACGAATCATCTACTCAAGCTTTCAAATATCCATCTAGCATGTTATTGTTCATTCGTGTGAGGGAACTTGTAATAAAACTTTACTTATCAACCGAAATTATAAGCGAAAATATCGCATTTTTTAGCACTTAATATAATCGTACAATTAACAAATTGGTTTTAACTTTGAATTTAAGAAAAATAAAAACTATTACACACTTAGTAACATATCTATCGATGTATATTATTTCATGACAAATCACAAATAGGTGAGGATCTTTTATCGATCATGTGACCAACTAAGTTAAGAAAGAGCGTTCTTATCTCATATGAGAATTTATAAGTCTTTAATATTTCTCTTTAATGTAAGTGTATTGATACGTACGAGTTTGTGTATGTGAATATAACTGTGTATTGTTTTCAAACCATTGTCATGTTTAAGCTTTACGGTTCTAATTTTGACTTTCCACTTAGCATTATTTGAAGTCCTTCGCATGTATTAAACTATAGAAATATCACAAAAATTATATTTTCATTCAGTCTTAATTACAAAACCATACAATAAGATGAAGACAACACCGATAGTATAAAGATTACTTACAAGAAAGTGCATATAAAAAATATATGTAAGAGTGATTTCAAAGTATAATCCATCAACCATATTCAACAACTCAATAAAAACACAAGTCTCTTTTAAAATGATAAACACAATTTATTCACACACACAGTAAAAGACAATTAAATAAACTTACATCTTTAAGTAAAACTCTTCAAAACTTTCAAGCATATTTTTAACATCGATTGCATCAAATAAATCAGACACATGACATTTTAAACATGGACTATCAACATTCAAAGTAACGAAGTCACGAGTCAAGTTTTCCCAATTAACATTAAAAAGAGCCTGTTCGAAAAAAGTGTCGAACTTTCGACCCCTTGTTAATGATTCACATTCATGCACTCTCATGTAAAAAATGAATCCATTTTTACAACCCACACATTCTTTTTAGAAAGGTACTTTATGTTGCATATGAGCTCATCAAATAGTCACTTACGTAGAGAATCAGCCAGTTTACTAACTTCTTGTGATGTATATGTGCTGATTTTATCACATCGACAATCACAGGGATATTTTTTCTCAATTTCCGAAAGGATGTACTCTTTTAGAGTATAAGTCATAAGTTTGTCTTTGACACTACGTGAGATACAAGGGGACGCGTAACACAATTTGTCAATCTGGCTTTCCAAAAGTAGAACTCTATCAGGCATCAACTGGAACACTTCTCGTTTCAGTTTGAACAATCTTTGCACACTAACACAGATGTTACCATTCGCACTCGACTCTCCTTTTTTTATAACAAAAGCGAAATCACGGTCTTCGATTAATTTTTGATTTATATTTTTACGTAGGCTTGAAATAAGTGATCTCCACACATCTGGTTCTAAGGAAATACCATCCATAGTTGGTCGAAAAATACCATCTTTCCCACACGTATATCTTCTAATATGCACGCGTGTACGTTTCCGAAAAGTATTCACCAAAAGTGAAAATACAATCACCCAAGTGTATCATATCATCAGGCTGTGGAGAAGCCTCAATGTTCAGTTTCATGTTCGTTGCATCCCATCTGTTCATCTTCAGGCTTGAAAGTTTCAGAATGATTTTCACCAGCGTTAGTCATTCTTAACTCTCATAGGATTAGGAGTCACAATACTAAAACAACTTCCTGTGAACTTAAAAAATAAATCAAACTAGGTTTTAACACTAGCTGGTGAAGAAAAATCCTAAGTACATAGAATAAAATTTCACGATCTCTTTCAAAGCTCAGAATCACCCTGAAAATGATTCTCCAAACATCCACTATAAACCAATGAATATTCACTTTAACCAATGAGAAGTGTACATAAGTCTCTTGCTACTGACGTCATAGAATATCACACGAACTTTTGAGCAGAGTTGAGTTGTTTTCCTCAGTATTCAGATTTTTAGAAATGCCAACACTTTGACTTCCAACTTCACCCTGACCTACTACGAGTAATTTTAAGATGGTAGCAGGTTTTCACATCACATCGAATGCCGATGACGTTTTCACATCTCGCGCATGACATGGTCAATCACGTGTAATTGATCATGTCAATTTGCATGAGATGCGAAAACGTCATCGGCATTCGATGTGATGTGAAAACCTGCTACCATCTTAAAATTACTCGTAGTAGGTCAGGGTGAAGTTGGAAGTCAAAGTGTTGGCATTTCTAAAAATCTGAATACTGAGGAAAACAACTCAACTCTGCTCAAAAGTTCGTGTGATATTCTATGACGTCAGTAGCAAGAGACTTATGTACACTTCTCATTGGTTAAAGTGAATATTCATTGGTTTATAGTGGATGTTTGGAGAATCATTTTCAGGGTGATTCTGAGCTTTGAAAGAGATCGTGAAATTTTATTCTATGTACTTAGGATTTTTCTTCACCAGCTCGTGTGATATTCTATGACGTCAGTAGCAAGAGACTTATGTACACTTCTCATTGGTTAAAGTGAATATTCATTGGTTTATAGTGGATGTTTGGAGAATCATTTTCAGGGTGATTCTGAGCTTTGAAAGAGATCGTGAAATTTTATTCTATGTACTTAGGATTTTTCTTCACCAGCTAGTGTTAAAACCTAGTTTGATTTATTTTTTAAGTTCACAGGAAGTTGTTTTAGTATTGTGACTCCTAATCCTATGAGAGTTAAGAATGACTAACACTGGTGAAAATCATTCTGAAACTTTGAAGCCTGAAGATGAACAGATGGGATGCAACGAACATGAAAATGAACATTGAGGCTTCTCCACAGCCTGATGATATGATACACTTGGGTGATTGTATTTTCACTTTTGGTGAATACTTTTCGGAAACGTACACGCGTGCATATTAGAAGATATACGTGTGGGAAAGATGGTATTTTTCGACCAACTATGGATGGTATTTCCTTAGAACCAGATGTGTGGAGATCACTTATTTCAAGCCTACGTAAAAATATAAATCAAAAATTAATCGAAGACCGTGATTTCGCTTTTGTTATAAAAAAAAGGAGAGTCGAGTGCGAATGGTAACATCTGTGTTAGTGTGCAAAGATTGTTCAAACTGAAACGAGAAGAGTTCCAGTTGATGCCTGATAGAGTTCTACTTTTGGAAAGCCAGATTGACAAATTGTGTTACGCGTCCCCTTGTATCTCACGTAGTGTCAAAGACAAACTTATGACACGCGTCCCCTTGTATCTCACGTAGTGTCAAAGACAAACTTATGACTTATACTCTAAAAGAGTACATCCTTTCGGAAATTGAGAAAAAATATCCCTGTGATTGTCGATGTGATAAAATCAGCACATATACATCACAAGAAGTTGGTAAACTGGCTGATTCTCTACGTAAGTGACTATTTGATGAGCTCATATGCAACATAAAGTACCTTTCTAAAAAGAATGTGTGGGTTGTAAAAATGGATTCATTTTTTACATGAGAGTGCATGAATGTGAATCATTAACAAGGGGTCGAAAGTTCGACACTTTTTTCGAACAGGCTCTTTTTAATGTTAATTGGGAAAACTTGACTCGTGACTTCGTTACTTTGAATGTTGATAGTCCATGTTTAAAATGTCATGTGTCTGATTTATTTGATGCAATCGATGTTAAAAATATGCTTGAAAGTTTTGAAGAGTTTTACTTAAAGATGTAAGTTTATTTAATTGTCTTTTACTGTGTGTGTGAATAAATTGTGTTTATCATTTTAAAAGAGACTTGTGTTTTTATTGAGTTGTTGAATATGGTTGATGGATTATACTTTGAAATCACTCTTACATATATTTTTTATATGCACTTTCTTGTAAGTAATCTTTATACTATCGGTGTTGTCTTCATCTTATTGTATGGTTTTGTAATTAAGACTGAATGAAAATATAATTTTTGTGATATTTCTATAGTTTAATACATGCGAAGGACTTCAAATAATGCTAAGTGGAAAGTCAAAATTAGAACCGTAAAGCTTAAACATGACAATGGTTTGAAAACAATACACAGTTATATTCACATACACAAACTCGTACGTATCAATACACTTACATTAAAGAGAAATATTAAAGACTTATAAATTCTCATATGAGATAAGAACGCTCTTTCTTAACTTAGTTGGTCACATGATCGATAAAAGATCCTCACCTATTTGTGATTTGTCATGAAATAATATACATCGATAGATATGTTACTAAGTGTGTAATAGTTTTTATTTTTCTTAAATTCAAAGTTAAAACCAATTTGTTAATTGTACGATTATATTAAGTGCTAAAAAATGCGATATTTTCGCTTATAATTTCGGTTGATAAGTAAAGTTTTATTACAAGTTCCCTCACACGAATGAACAATAACATGCTAGATGGATATTTGAAAGCTTGAGTAGATGATTCGTAAGTATCTTAAACATTATTATTATTATTTGTAATGCGTGTGTGTTAATTAATACTTAGAGTGCAAAGAGTAAATGGTTAAGTGCTATTGGTTATTAATACTAAGAGTAAAGTGATATTGAGTTTTAAATTTAATCAAATCATTTCGTTTGAAGATTCAGTTGAAAAAATTTTATTTTGTAAGTTTGAAAATTTTTGAAAAAAAAAAAGATTGAAAGGAAAAAAAAACAATATGTTACAAAAATATTATTATTATTATTATTTTGATTTGAAAAAAATATTTTTGCGGAAAAATTTACTGCTGTAAGATTAAAAATTTATTTTTATATGATTGAAAAAAAAATTGATTTTTTTTAATTAGTGGAAAAATATTACAAGTTTGAGAAATTATTTCTTAAAAACATTTTATATGATTAAAGAAAACAAAAATTTTTGATTTCATTTTCTAAGTAGAAAAATATTACAAGTTTGAAAAAATACGGTTTTGAATCAAAAATCTGTTTTTGAAAGAAATATTCTTACAAGCTGGAAATTTTTTTTATAAGTTTGAAATGAAAAAGAAATTAATTCGAAACTACGAATTAAAATCTAAAATTTTGTTTGGAAAACCTGACATCAGGCTATTGTCGATCTATGTGCTTGATATTTGAGAAACGTGAACTAATTTTAATTGGTCAGAAACAGTGACATCACTTGAAAGACGTAGGTCAGGTGGTGAATAATACTAGCACGTGGGGTTTGTTATCTGTTATCGGTAAAGGGGTAGATAGCAATATTGATAAAGTCATTTTCTCAATTCGCCTCGGTGTGTGTGTGGACGATCCGAAGTGCTGTAGGATTACGGTAGTTTTTTTCAACAGCCGAGTTGATTTGCGATATCACGGCATGCGTTCTGCAAATCGACGATGGGCAGCCAGCCGTATGCAGCGATTTCAAATAAAACATGCGTGTAATTGTAATTTTGTGAGATTGAGTTATAATTAACAATCCACTTATTACAATTTCATTCACTGTTTTTAAATAACTTCGCGATAGCTGGTACTTGAGGGATTTCACCCCAAAAAGGTTAGTCTTTTGTACTTAATTTTAGTCAGTATTTAGCTATAACTTAATTTGTCAAAATTTAGATTAAGTTTCTTAATTTAACGTATAGCTGTCCATTTGAATGTATCGTTCGAAAAGGATAAAGACTAAAATAAATGAAATCGATTTTGTTAAAGGAATTAGTTGTTAAAGTAAAATATTATTGGGAAAATGAAATAGCCAAAGTGATTCTAATTCATGAAGGTTGAAAATTTTGTTTTATTCTAACAAGAGTGCTTGTATGAAAAAAAAATAATAATAATAAAGTAAAACACTATGCGATAAAATGACTAAGTTAAATACTAATCAAAAAATAATTAATAGAGTTGATTAAATAAAATGTGATAAATTAAATGAAACTCTTGAAAAGCATATAAAGTGATGAAAAGTAGCTTGAGTGCGAAATTTGCTTACTGGAAAAAAATTAAATAAGTTGATTTTTTTAAAATCGTGAAAATTTATTAAGGATAAGTGTTAATTACTACTAAGAGTAAATTGATTGCAAGTTTTTAAAATAAATTAGTTGGATGAAAATTGTAGACCTGATAATGTTTCGAAAAATTTGTGGGTTCGATTCCTGTTACTAATTGTGACAAATTTCTAAGTTTAAAAATAACGGGAAAAAAAACCGATAAAGTAAAAACAAGCAAGAAAATGATTAAGTTAAATACTAAGCGATAAAATGACTAAGTTTAATACTAATCAAAAAATAATTAAATAAAATGTGATAAATTCAATAAAACTCTTGAAAAGCATATGTAGTGATAAAATGTAACTTGAGTGCGAAATTTGCTTACTGGAAAAAATTAAATAAGTTGATTTTTAAAATCCATGAAAATTTCTTAATGATAAGTGTTTATTAATGCTAAGAGTAAATTGATTCCAAGTTTTGAAATGAATTTCAGTAGAAGTTATTTTTCGGTAAGTCTATTTTTAAAATTTGCTGACATGAAGTTTTGATACTCGACTTATAATTTTAACATTTCTCGGGTTCTTCATTGATGTTTAACTTTTTTATGTGATGTGTTTTATTTTAGCGTAGGTAAAAATAATTAAATAAAAGTGAAATTTATAAATTGTAATGAAAATTCTGTTAATGAAATTAGTTAGTTGTAAAGTAATATTTTGGAAAAGCTGTAATGAATGATAAATAGTAAAACGCAGTAAGTAAAATAGTAAAGTATGGTAAAGTAAAATAAAATAGTCAGAGGGGATTTAATTCATGAAAGTTGAAAATTTTGTTTTATTCCATCAAGAGTGTTTGCATGAAAAAAAAAATAAATAAAGGAAAATATGATTAACTTAAATATCGATGATAAAAAATAATTATTAGAGTTAATTAAATGAAATGCGATAAATTAAATGAAACTCATGAAAAGCATATGTAGTGACAAAATATAACTTGAGTGGGAAATTTGGTTACAGTAAAAAATTATTTAAGAAGATAATTTTTAAAATTCATGAAAATATTTGATAGTGATAAGTGTTAATTAATACGAAGAGTAAATTGATTGTAGATTTTGGAAAATTAAATGGATAAATGTATAAAAATAATAACGTATGTGATAATGTAAAATAATAATAATGAAAAAGAATCAAAGACGATTAAATGAATCTAAATCGTAAATGAGTTGCTATTTTAGTAAACTCAAACTAGAGTGAAAAGCATTTTAGTAGGAACATGTTAAAATCTCTTGTGCTAAGAAAAATAAATAACTTTTAAGCATAATTTTGTAACTGGAATAAATGTATGATAAAATGATTAAGTTAAGTATTAATGAAAAAGTAATTATTAGAGTTAATTAAATGGTATGTGATAAATTCAATGAAACTCTTGAAACGTATATGCAGTGATGAAATGTAACTTGAGTGCGAAATTTGCTTACTGGAAAAAATTAATTAAGTTGATTTCTTAAAATCCGTAAAAATTTGTTAATGATATGTACTAATTACTACTAAGAGTAAATTGATTGCAAGTTTTTAAATTAAATTAGTTGGATGAAAATTGTAGACCTGATAATGTTTCGAAAAATTTGAGGTTTCAATTCCAGTCACTAATTGCGAAAAATTTCTAAGTTTAAAAATATCGAAAAAAAACGATAAAGTAAAAACAAGCGAGAAAATGATCAAACTCTAAAATATACTAAAAAAAAAATCGAAATCACGAAAAAATAATCTAAGTCTGAAATGCTTGAAATTAGTTAAAGACTAAAAAGTTACGAAAATAGTTAAAGACTGAAAATAATTGAAAAACGCTAAAATAGTGAAAAAAAAATCAAAGTGCTAAATGACAGGAAAAAACGTTAAAGTTCAAAATGTGTGAAAGAATATTTAAGTTAATTATTTCTTTGAAAATTTAACAAGTAAGAAAAAATATTTTGTTGTATGAAAGTCAAAAAAAAAAAAAAATTAGTTAAGAAAATTATTTCTTCGAAATTTTTACAAGTTAGAAAAAATATTTGTAAATTTGACAAAGAAAAAAGAAATTAGTTAAGAAAATTTAACAAGTTAGAAAAAATAAAAAGGATAAATTTTGAAATGCATGAAAAAGAAAATCAAAGTTTAAAATATATTTCAAGTCCACAAAGCATTGAAATAAATCTAAAATCTCGAATGGGTTGTATTTAAATAAATCTTTACTTAAGTGAAAACTTTGTTATTATGAAAAATAATAATAATGATTATAGTTTCAATTATGAGCTGAAATTCAGTTAATGATATGCCATGATTAGTACTAAAGAGTAAATTAACTGATGGTTTTAAAATTAATTTAATTGTAATATTCGTTGTCATGGTACAGATTCACATTAAGACTGAAAGAGTAATGAAAAATATAGCATAGTGGTTAGCATACGTTTTTGCTAACTCAAAGTTTGGGTGTTCGATTCCCAACTTCAACACTCTGTAAAAATAAAAATAATTAAATTCGTAGAAATAAAAAAAATAAAAATAAACCTCTCAATAGATGGCGCCATGAACGTTAAACACCGCATAAGTTAAAGCATAGCAACAGGTGTTGCCAACCGAAAACTAAAAACTCTGGTTGTCATGACAACAAGTTCAAAATATTCTAAGTCCAAAAATGCGCGAAAAAAAAAAGCGCGCGAAAAAACCTCATCACCTTCTACGGGTTCTCGCGGCGGCCCCGGTTGTGGGGAGGGACGGCGTCGGGGGGAGGGGGAGGCGGCGCAACCCCAAGGTCGGAGGAAGTGGAGGTCGGAGGAAGATCGTTAGGGGTTGGGGAGGAAGTGGGAGGCGGAGTGAGAGGGGGCTATGAGCCCTAGAGCCCCCTCCTGGCCCAGAACGTGGGAGGCGGCTATGAGCCGCAGAGCCGCCTCCTGCGGCAGAACTGTCCTTTTCCCTCTACTGATGCTTGGGTTTATCAATAGATCTATTTCAAACAAATCTAAAGAAGTTCTTCTGCCCTTATATTGAAGTTTGGTAAGACCTCATTTGAAGTATGCTGTTCAGTTTTGGCCTCTTTATCTTAAGAAAGATATTAATGTATTGGAAAGGGTTCAAAGGCGAGCTAAAAGGCTAATAAATGGACTTTCTCATTTAGGCTATGATTCCAGGCTTAGAAGGCTAAAAATGTAGTCTTGAGCAAAGAAGAGACCGAGGGGACATGATTCAGTTGTTTAAATTTATTAAAATGAAAGATGTTATGAGGCTGAAGTTTAGCACTGAAAACAGGACAAGGGGTCATTGTTTTAAGCTATTTAAATCTCAGGCTAACACGGATATTAGGAAAAATTATTATTTTAGCAGGGTAGTGGAACCTTGGAACAGCTTACCGGAAGAGGTGGTAATGAGCACGGGAGTATATAGTTTTAAGAGGGCCATTGATCTTCACTGGGGATTGTAAATTGACTAGGACCGGTCTAGCTGGGCCTAGAGCCTGTTGCTGGTCGTCACTTTTGTATTTGTATTTGTATGGTTGATATCAGGAAATACAATTACTGGGGCGTTTTACCTGGCGGAGCGCGATGCCCAGCCTTACATTTTAAAGTACAAAAGAAAATTCTGAAACTGACTTTTGAAGAAATAGGCAGTACCTATTTTCCTGTAGCTAAAGCTGTTTACTTTGCCTACATCATTTTTCATAAAATTTTAGATGTTTATAGGTTTATGAACTGGGATATTTAAAGCCTCTACAAGTGTATTTAATGCGTTGAAAAATCTAAAATACTCCTCAAAATTTCAGTCAAGCGTATTTTTAGTCTTAGTGTTTTAAATACAAATTTAGCATCGTAGAAAAGAATGGAATGTTGAATGTCTTTTATATTTTTATTTTCAAATTATTCAATTTGTTAAACAATTTGTTTCAATCTAAGAATTGAAAATTAAAACAGTAGCTACACATGTTTTTGTAAAAAGTAATTTCTTTTTCTGCGTAAAAAGTGAGCTTATGGATGCAAAGATAGCCGACAAAAAGTAAAAGCTTTCGTCAGATGTATTTTCTTTTACTGTAATTAAGGTCTCTGATATTTTGCATTTTTACTGCTAATTTTGATACCCTTACATAATGAGTTAATCTTTACATTTTAACTCTCATGTTTTAGTACCGTTTATATTTTGTGAGTCAAGCAACTTTGTTCGCGAAATTAAAGTTAGCTAATCAATAGGAAATTTATCCATTTTACAATAAAAGTACGTTTTCTGGAAGATGTTATAGTAACATAGAGATTCGAAGAGAAAAAATAAAAAATAAAAATAATTTGAATTTTGACATCTTGAATTCAAATTATGTTTTTCGCAATCACGAGTGTGTGTGCGTGTATGTAGGCGTGTGTGCTTGTGTGTGGGAGGTATGTGTGTTTGTGTGTAGTGTGTATGTGTGTGTAGGTATGTGTGTTTGTGTCTGTGTGCAGGCATGATTGTGTGGGTAGTTGTGTGTATGAGTGTTTGTGTGCGTGGGGGTGGGGTATGTGTATACGTGTGTAGGCATATGTGTTTGTGTCTGTGTGCATGCATAAATATGTGGGTAGTTGTGTGTATGAGTGTTTGTGTGCGTGGGAGCGGGGTATGTGTATGTGTTTGTGTCTGTGTGCATGCATAAATATGTGGGTAGTTGTGTGTGTGTATGTGTAGGTTTCTGTATGCATGCGTGTGTGTATGTGTTTGTGTGTGTGTATGTGTAGGTGTCTGTATGTATGCGTGTATGTGTTTGTGTGTGTGTGTGTATGTGTATGTGTTTGTGTACGTGTGTGCTTGCGTAAGTGTGTGTATGTATGCGTGTGTGTGTAAGATATTGACGCAACCTGGAGACGGTTTTCGCTATAGGAGCAGCATCGTGAGGCGACCGGTCGACGGTGATGCTGCAGAGGGTGCTGGCGGGAAAATAAAATGATAGGACCTCAAAACAGTCAAATGAAAGCAATAAGCAATCGTGATTGCTCAAAAAAAAAAAAAAAAAAAACCTTAAAAGAAGAGCTTCCAAAACTGGTTACAACTTCTGATTGCGAATACTATAATTGGTGAGGAACAAGTTATCATTGTTAAAATTTTCATTCCTTTTTTTCCTCTTCCGCAGAGTGCCAATCTTCGCTCAGCCTTCCAGAACCTCTCTTTTCTCGTGGCTGCAGGGCACAGAGGGGGCAGTTCGCTCACGAGACCTACTGCTGGCAGTACTACAACTGCTGGGACGGAAGGGCGACCATCGAAGAATGCCCGGGCAGATTGCACTTCAACCAGGTCATTGGCCAATGTGACTACGCCGAGCAGGTCAACTGCGGTAACCGCCTCAGAAACCCAGGTATGTTTGTTTTTCGTGTTTTCCGCGTTAATATTTGTACTTCGGATTATACTATACGTCTTTATTTTGAAATTTTTAATCTAATACACTTTTGCAAGGTTAACCCAGGTAAGTTTGTTTTTCGGGTTTTCCGCCTCAATATTTGTGCTTTGGACTATAGTACATGTTTTTCTTTTGAAATTTTAAATCTAATATATTTTAACAAGAAGAAATTGTTTATTCTGCATTGATTATGCCAACTCTTTTACTCAAACCATTGGTTATATCAGTTTTTTTCTCCCATGTTCCCTAAGATATTAAATTGAAAGCTTGCATTGCGTAAATTAGGCTTCAAAAAACTATCAGTTAAAGTACATTAAAGCGTTTCCATTTGCTGCCAATTAGTATTTTTTAATTAAAAACACCAGTTTTACTATTTTTCGACACACATTCCCCCCCCCCCCCCCATGAAATTAATGCACTGTTTTTTTCAACACCAGTTAAAAAATAGAAAAAAACTTTTACAGATGGTCTATTAGGATGAGGAACTTTCAATCATTATTGGCTGAGTGTCCACATCGAAATTAAATGTTTCTTGACTCTGACAAAAATCTTTAAACAAAACTCGTACGGCTAAACAAAAAGTTTGGAACTGATTAGAAAGGCAATATTGCACGAGTAAAGATCCTTAAATCAGTCCTTGCACCTGAATCATAGTACAAAATGCAAATAGTAAATTGAATTCAGTGTATCATACGGTGGATTAACTTTTAATCGATTGTCCGTATTTTTAAATTTTGAGGTATAAGCTTGGGAAAATGTCGAATTTATCGCTCAAACAGGTCTTATAATAATTTATAATAATGAATATATAGTGCACTTTAGAGTGATGTGACACAAAACGTATGTTAAAAAAAAAAAAAAAAACAACAACATTTCAGAGCAATAAATTTTATCAAGCAAGTACGTATCAAAACTGAGCCTTACACTAGCTTCCGGGTGAATATTAGGAAAAGTGCCAATTTGATAGTGGAAATTTTCGATTTTTAAAGATACTCAGAAGTTAATGTTAGTAGAGTAGTTTAACTACACATCTGTTAGATTTTTTTTTTTTTTTTAAATTAGGGGCAAGGTCAAAGTGAGCATGAAACCCCATTTTAATGGGGTTTGTATTTGATTGTTACAGATCTGATGCGAATGTTACAGATCTGATAAATATTACAAATTTTTATACTTAATGGGCATGATACATTACCTGTATAATTTAGATGAGTAATATAACATAAATATGTAGTAAATATATGTAATTTATATTGATAGCTATTGAATTATACATTCATAATATATCACGTTGAAAATTTCAATTAAAAACTATTTTTGAAATCGAAATTAGTTCTTACAGATTGAGGTAAAAATAAGCCAGCAGTCAGCAGTTAAAAAAAAAATAAAAAAAAAAAACATTCTTAAAATAAGATTAAAAACAAAACTAATTCGATACAGTCAGAGTTTGGAAGGAGAGAGTTAGATTTGCACAAGTAAGCAAATTTACTTTTGTAAAATCAATTATAGCTTGTGGGGAAGTAGTTACGAACGAAGGTCCGAATATTTACGTAAACGAGGAGGGGATGAAAAAAGAAGATGACATTTTGTTAGAGAACACAAATGTTTGGGAGCAAATAACGTTTTAGAAGCGTATTTTAAGAAGTTAAACTACTTTTCAATTATAAGATAGCCAGCAAACTCATTACACAAAGAAAGCATTGCGGAAAACATCGGTACCGCACGCATCAGTTCAGTAACAAATGGTATCTACGTATGGGCTACCAACATAATTATTGCTGACATGACGAATTGCCGAAAAAGTTGATGGCTGAACACCACTAATTAAAGATTTGAAAATTAAAAAGCATTATTATTTTCATCGCAGAAAAATTATTTCCTATTATGAAAAAATGGTTTGAGGAATTAATTTATTTTTCGTTTTAATTTGCGCTGCCGACATGACGTTTCATTTGGTAGAAACTTTCGACCGGAACTTATACATCACATAAAAGGCTTCATCCCGCGCAATCCATTGAAGCCAAATAAATGTTTTTTTACTAGAAATAACCATCCCGGAGGTTTGCGCTCCAGACATGGTATGAAAATGATTTTGGAGCAATTAAAAGAGTTCGAGCGTCATATATTAAAGTAAAACCTCAAAATTTAGTCAGGGATTGAATACGCGACGAAGTTTACTATATGATAATAAATGGATTTTTAGTTTTTGATTGGAAGTGCTTGAGAAATTCACCTATGACTTAACACGTTTCCTAATATTCACCCTCCCACACAAAATTTAGCCTAGCCCAAATTACTATTTCCTGTAGGAAAAAATATTTATATGTATAGAATGTTAAAGAATTATATATTTAACACATATAAGGTAGGTTTTGTTTCCAAAATTCTTTATATTATCGAAACAGATTTGTGACTCTGTGGCTGAAATATTAACTTGTATCAATACCAGCAACATAAATGTAAAGCAGCCATATTGCACCATTCACATGGCACTGGGCAATAAAATAAAAGCGCTCCGACAGGGAAATATAATGATGAAATTTTTTGTGACATCAAAGTCACGGTGGGAAATAGAGGATTAAACTAAGATGAGTTAATTTGTTTGAAAAAGTTAGACAAAAGAATTATTTTTAATGCGCAAAAATACTTTGACTTTCACTTCATTTGCCTTTTTTGTTGATTGTATGGAATCCGAATCTGTGAAAAACTTTATTTGCAAGACCTGTGATCAGACTATAATTATCTAAACCCAGCTTCCCGAAGATTGGTTGTGTGAAGATTGTTGGGATGATATAATGAAAGTCGTTAATGGTGCAAGCCAACGAATTCATTAACAAGAAAACCTGTTTTTATATTAGTAACAACACGACTCATTTTCGTTTGAACAAGAGTCTGATAATGATATCTGTCTGAAACCCTCAAAAATTTCAAACACACAATCATTAAGATTTTGTCGCATCAACTAAAGGTATTTTTATGCAATTAAGTAATACAAATAATAACATACCATGACTGAGAGCTTACCAATCTTCACTGAAGGTATTTTTACACAATTATGCAACGCAAATAATCACCTAGCAGATGAGTAATAGTTCTCACGGACATACTAAGAGGTATTTTATGATATGGAATCCAGTTGTTTTTGAAAAACTTAATATAATGAATTTATCAGCGGCAGTGAAAAGTAGACTGGCTTACTTTGCCAATTGTACTTTTAATTAAAGGCGCATTGTTTGAATGAAAAGCAAAAAACTCTTAAAATTATAACATGAAAATGGATGGGGGGAGGGGAGGGGGTCAACTGCCGTTGCATAAAGAGGAAATGATTCAGCTTCTGTTAAGCTTAGTTATAAGCTAATGAAATATCATTTATAAATAGAGTATTTACAAACTGTTTTCTGCTATTCTTTCGTTGGCATAGTGCTTTAAGATTGCTTTAAACTTTCATCTTTACTAATAATAAAGCTGGAAGTCTGTCCGGAGTATGTCTGGATATCTGTCACGCGCATAGCGCCTTGACCGTTTGACCGATTTTCATGAAATTTGGCACAAAGTTAGTTTGTAGCATGGGGGTGTGCACCTCCAAGCGATTTTTCGAAAATTCGATGTGGTTCTTTTTCTATTCCAATTTTGAGAACAAAATATCATAAGATGGACGAGTAAATTACGAAATTATCATAACCTGGAACCGTAACATGGGTACAAGTCAATTGGCGAGAAAATTCACCATACATTATTTGTAAATATACAGACGAACCAAAAGACCTTTCAATTTTTCTATTACGGGCAAAGCCGTGCGGGTACCACTAGTAAATAATAAAGTCTTGGATAAAGTGACTACTAATTATAAAAACACAACTGATAAATTAAAAGTGTCTACTGACCAGGGGTAACTGTCTAAATATCTGAATTTTCATGTAAAATAAATAAATAGATTAATTTAAAAAGGAAATGGCTTACAGAATCTGAATAAATTTTTTTAAATATTATTTTTTAAAAAAGGCATGAAAATCGAAAAAAAAAAAAATCATTAGTCATAGAAATAAACAGGCTACTAGTTAATTCAGAAAATTCCAATCTAATAATTAAAAAAAAAAGAAAAAGGTGACTGAGAAGTTGTAATTGTATCATCGTAACTAATTGCTTGCCGGTTAACTCGCCATCTCACGATTTTGACAATTTCACTATCAAGAAGCATTTAAATGGAAAAAATTGATGTGGTATTCTAAAAAGTAAGGAGGTATCTTTATTTTAATCTACATTTCTTATAAAAAAATTAAATTAAAACGCATCTTCAAAATTTATTATATATTTTCTCAACACATTTACTCTTTACGAAATTTTTGTAAATAGTTTTTTTTTTATTTTAATTCAACAAAAAAGAGATTAAAAAGTAGAGTTCTGCTGTAAATATCAGCTTTTAAGCACAAGAAAATGTGGGTAGTTTAGAACCGAAAAGAATAATGTGATGTTTTATACTTACTTAGAATTCACATCTTTCTCCTTACAACCCTATTTTGGCGTTCTCAACTTGTTCTTGAATAATTATTCCCTGGAAAACTGCAACTTCAGGTCAGTAGGTTCAAGGTTCTTGTTAAAATTTCGAACATAAAAATCAAAACCACACACGTATTTAAAAGTTTGAAGTTCCTTTTTTCTTTATTTTAATGATGATAACCTTAAAGTTTTTTTTTATGGTAAGAGAGAGATAATCAAAAGATTTTTTTTAACGCAGAGAATAATATATTCACGAGAATTGCATACCACCAGAACTTATTCCGCTAGACGAGAGTAGTTTTTTTTCCTTCAATTTATTGTTCATCTAAATGAGGTTTGTGACGGGTGATTTGTAGCAGACATTCCTTTTTTAAATCATTAAAAATCTTGCGGCACTGCGAAACAATGCTTTAATTATCATATCTTGAATAATACAGTGATCTTTAATAAAGCATGAAAGAAAACTAGTTCCATTTAAGCAAAGAAGTTTAGGGGAAGATACATTAAACAGTGAGGCATTATAATAGCTGCAAATGATAGAACAGACCGCTTTTTTTTTGTAGCCAAAGCGTGTAATACCTTTCCTGGTTATTGCTCTGCTTTAAAGCCCCCCCCCCACACCACACACCCATTCTTTAAGCAATGATAATAGTTTGCTCTGTGTGTAAACACCTCCAATATTTATTTTGTTATTTATAGTTATATTTATCCATCTGTCTTGTAGAGGTATTTTTTCTTTGTTCGAGCAAAGATAGTTTTCACTGTACATAAAAAAGAATACTAATTATTATTTGGCTATTTACTTACATTTAAAATATGAGAGATGTTTTTACACAAGCTTTCTTAAAATAAATGTATATTTCGAGCTTTTGTTAAAGTGATTACTGCCACAAAGTCATTATTTGAGTTGATATTATTTTACATTTAAGATAGTACAAAACTTTCAAGTTCAAACGCAGTCGTACAGGTAAGATTTCGTATAGGGTAAATGCTCCAGTTGTCGGCCATTTAAGAGATCGGTTGTTGATTTTTGTTAACCTACAGATTTCAGCAATCAATGCAACAATAAAAACATTGTGAGACTTTCTGCTATACCTTTCTGATAATGATTCAATAACTTATTTCTGGAATAAAAACATTTTTATTTTAAAAACCAATCTGGTGCTAATACGAGTAAATGCTCTAGTAGTCGGCCATAGAAATCCAGTGTTCGGTCATGCATGACCCAGTAGTCGGCCGTTTCATTTTCATTACTCTTATAGGATGTGAGTGAATAAATTTAAACAAGATCCAATGCAAAACTTACAGCACAGCAGTGTACTTACAAAACTAATTATTCCAGTAATTACGAAAGCATTTTGCCCTCTTGATGTCTTCCTAACATTTATCTTTATATTATCTTCCAAACTGCAATCAATTTGAATATGCATCAAATGCAACATGCAATAATTTTGTTTATTATTTATCTTCTACATCAGCGGTTCTTAACCTAGGGGGTTCGCAGAGAGGGACTCTACAGGGCTGATGGCTCCATAGTTAGGTTCTAATGCACTGTGAAAACTTAGGCGCATTTTAAAGAAAATATTACTGTAAAACAGAGTGCTTGCAGAAAGAGAGAGAGAGAGAAAGTATTACGGCAAATCATATCGAAAAAGCAAGTGATGGCTGCACCAATTGAGTGCTGGTTAAGATTTTTACCATATTTTTTTTCTGCGAAGAGATATTTTACAGGGAAAAGTACTGGCAACATGGATGCCAATACATTTTACCGTAAAAAGTACTGGCCACATGAATGAATCTACTTTTTACCATAATAGTTCAGAATTTTAGATTGTATTCCTTTTTAGCTAGATCTTTATGTTTACAACTAAGTTTTGTACCGCGTGACGTGAACTGCTGACGTAGATAAGATGGTTGACAATCCGCGTAGTTTTTAGAAGTGTTTTAGAAAACTTTTAAGAAAGAGCAACCAACCAAAACAGACCTGCTCTATAATGGATGCAAAAACTTATCGTGACGAAATGCTTTACTTTCCATGCATCCGTAGACCGTCTTTACCACTGCATCTTATTAATAAAGCATAATTAGATTAACCAACAAATCGTCCAAATTGTTAAAAGTCTTGCATCCTTTTATCAATTACTACGTAATAAATATCTCAAATGCCGTACTTCATCTGTTTAATATGTATGCAGATTTACAAATTCTCAAATCTGCATTCACAGCTTCAATCTATCGTCAATGTACTATATCTTCGCATCCTCAAGCGTAGATCGCGGTAAGTGATATGATAAGGAATATACTTATTTATGAATAGTTGCAAAAAAAAAAAAAAAAAAAAAAAAATCTAGAAGCATACTTCATACTTTTTCTTCGAAATGTTAGAGTGCTTTACTAAACTTCATTTATCACAGCTAAAAACTTCATTTTTCACTCTTCTTTTTGCCTAGATAATCTAATGCATTGCTGATAAAATACGGTCGTAAAAAGGACTTTGGCGTACGTCATTAGACTCGGAAAATGGAACCTTTGGCCATCCCCAAATTAAGGCTGTTTATGCATGCATGGAACGTATCTACCAGCAGAATTCAACGCAAAATTCTTCGAGAAACGCAAAGCAGTCCGTTTTTTATTTTTCGCATTTTTTCTACGTCACGATGTTTTGAAACGAAAATTCTTTTAGGATAATAAGATTCATAAGAGGAGGTTGTAAAAGTTCAGTTTTAATTTGACTGTCACCTTTTAACGGTAAGGGACTTTAAACTAATGATGCGAGTTTTTTTAAAGGGCAGTCAAATTGTCAAGGTCGTATGGTATGAATATAAGAGCTAGAGCTTATTTGAAAAAGTATTTATCCAATTTTGTAGCGTTTTTCTTTGAACTCTGGAGGAGGTTACAGTTTTTTGAGAGACGAACCTAAATTCACGTTTGAAGTGAAAATTGGCAGTACGTGCTTTGGTGATGCGAAAAATTTATTCTCCTGTGGATGGAAATTGAGTACAGGGTTCGATTTACAAATCATGGTATCCTGAGCACAAAGCCGTTTGGGGGCCTCCTAGCAGAACCAGCTAATGAACATGACATGGTTAGAACCATAATATCAACCTTTTTTTTTACGTGATAGAAAACTAAATGGTAAATCTAAACTCTTGGGAAAAACTGTAAGGAGTGTTCGACGGGACAATAAGAAGCAAGAATCAGTAGAAACATGTGGTCGCAAACATAATGCTGACGCGCTACATGCACACAAGATGAAAGCACGATCGATGAAAGTTTGACAAAAGAGCTTGCTGTTGTGACAGTGAGTGCTTTGTCATTGCAACACATGCATACAACTGCAGGCCACAAGTTTCAACAACCACTTCTTCCTTAAAAACTAAAATGGTCTGTAAAATCGTCCTTCTTTATACTTATACTAATAATAAAGCAGAAAGTCTCTCTATCGGGATCTCTGTCTGTCAGGATCTCTCTCTGTCCGGATCTCTGTGACACGCATAGCGCCTAGACCTTTCGGTCGATTTTCATGAAATTTGGCACAAAGTTAGTTTCTAGCATGGGGGTGTGCAACTCGAAGCGATTTTTCGAAAATTCGATGTGGTTCTCTTTCTATTCCAATTTTAAGAACAAAATTATCATAAGACGGACGAGTAAATTACGAAATTATCATAACGTGGAACCGTAACATGGGCGCAAGCCTATTGGCTAGATACGAAATTACCACAACGTGAAACCGCAAAATGGGCACAAGCCAATTGGCGAGATACGAAATTATCATAGCGTGGAACCGTAACATGGGCACAAGCCAATTGGCGAGATTTGAAATTATCATAACGTGCAATTGTAACATGGGTACAAGCCAATTGGCGAGAAAATTCACCATACATTATTTGTAAATATACAGGCGAAACAAAAGACCTTTTAATTTTTCTATTACGGGCCAAGCCCTGCGGGTACCACTAGTGTGTAGTAAATTTGTGATTTTTTTTGCATTCATCAGCTTCTGACTTGTGTGCATGTAGCGCGCCAGCATTGTGTTTGCTACTGTATGTTCGTACGTGATTCTTACTTCTTATCCTCCTCTCTAACACCCTTTAAAATTTTATCCTCACCTGGTATTATTAGCTTGAGGGATTTTTTTATAGTACGCGATATATACATTCAACCGTTAACTTAGCTAAGTTCTAAAAACAACAATAATAATATATAACTTGTATAAAGTTGCTAATGAGCAGGATGAAAATTATATAGGAAATAAGATAATTATACTAAGTAATTGTATATCATTTGTAATTTGCGGAACCCTATAAGTTGAGTGCCCTGAGTACGTGACCAGAATGCACTCCTGTCTATCAGTCTCTGATTGAATCATATGAACTAAATACTCATTTCTGCTTAATGATGAGTTGTTTTACAAACATATATTCACATACATGAAATACACCGCCAGCTCAGTCATTTCCAGCCGAGGACTGCAGTTTCGTGCTTATTAGCACTCATCAGCCCGGCATAGGAAAATGACTGAGCTGGAGATGGAAAAACCTCTTATGGAAGCCAAGAGTGCCAAACAAACTGGTAGCTAATATCGAATTAGCGCAGACCAAACGAGTGACCGAAGCAATGGTTCGGTTCAACTCGAAGATTGAAGGCAAGGCATGGTATATTCAAGAGTGCTAATAAGCACGAAACTGCAGTCCTCGGCTGGAAATGACTGAGCTGGCGGTGTATTTCATGTATTTCTGCTTTAGCCCTGGCTATTGGGCGGTAATTTACTGAATATATATTCACATACTTCTGCGATAATTTTACAAATTTCATAGATGAATCAATGCGATTTAAAGCGCAACAAGAATCTAATTGGTTAGAGAAGTTGCACATATATTTATGTCTTTTCGGGAGTCTTCATAATAATGCATAAAACAGATAAAGTATTTAATTTATACTTTTTCACTATTTTTGTTCGGACAATTTTTTCTGCAATTTTCTTTTCTTTTCCCCTTCACTTTTAAGTTTTGCCATTATGATTGAAAAAATATTAGTAATTGGATATGAAACGAATTGTATCAATTAATTGTCTAATTTTAATTTAATTATATCTCCTTCAAAATGAACCTTTCTGAGTGCAATATACATACTTAGGCACACAATTTTCCAACCCTCAAATCCATGCTTATTGTTTCTTCATGAAACTCTATTAGAATTGGTAAAAATTTTCTTTGAATGAATCAAGACTCAAAATGGCGATTTTTAAGAAACAATTTCATCTTCAGAAATAAGAAAAACTTCTACGATGTCATATTGGGTGAATTAAGACTTTATGGAGTCGTTTTTGTTGAATTATTCTCTTTTAAAGTTCGGAGTGATAATGGTTAAATGAAGGTGCATTTTATAATGATACAACGTTTGCATGAGTTTTTTTTTTTTTTTTTTTTTTGTATACGATTCATTTTTTTTTTCATCGAAGCAACTGCAATTGCTGAAAAAGCACGTGTTTTTTTTATTGATAATTTGATCAGAGCCTGAAGTAAATTTATAATGCCAGCGAGAGGGTTAAAGGCGAATTCGCAGTCGCAACTCCAAACATAATTTGTTCTGTTTTGTGGCAACATTTCAATTGATATATAATCTCATACAATAATGATATTTATGGCAATAAACTAACGACGCCGTTTTTGTAATCACGACTGTTTCCCCTTTTCAGATCCATCCGTAACTGCAGACGGTCGCTGCTTGAAGCAGTTTGGAATTTTCCCGGATCAGACTGATTGCACAGCGTTCTACGAGTGTTCCTTCGGGAGAGCCTATCGACAGGTGTGCCCCTATTACACCGCGTTCGATGAAAGGTTCTCCGTGTGCGTCCACGCTCACGAAGTGGACTGCGGAGGTCGCGGGGGCATCTATGGAACGCTCTCCCCTCCCCTCTATGGCAACGATGTGGGAGGAAACTTGCCGTTGATAAATCTGCCTGGATCGGGTCCGGCCGCTTCTGGTAAGTACGATGGGATGAAAAATGATGTCCGTGTCATCACTGAGTCGTATATTTTATAAAAAGCATCATTAGCGTGGAAAAATCCTTCAAGACTCTTTTGCATGAACTGTTAAAAGAGAGAAAGAGAGAGAAAGAAAAAAGTCTTCTTTTTGCGCATTTTATAAGTGAATCTCTATATAGTATAAAATGAAGTCACCAAAAAGCGTCTGTGTGTTTGAACTTGCAAAACTCGAGAGCTACCCGGCCGATTTCGCTGAAATTTTCACAGTTTGTTCCTTTAAGTCCTGAGAAGGTTTGCAAACCAGTTCGAAAACAAATCGATGAATAGTTCTTTTTTTTTTTAATTCCAATTTACGCGCAATTTTCACGTAAATTCCCGAGTATGGGAGTGAAAAATTACTCGCAAATAGTAATATTACATATCGTTAGAAAGGGTAGAATTTTCCGCCTTCTACGCAATTTATTCCAATGCTCTAACTTAATTGCGGCGGGAGTTTTTTACGCTTTTAGCTCGAATTTTTTCAGGCTTAGCTGAAATTTAGGCACTACTTTCTTCATTAAATTAATCAATAAAAAGCGAAGGAATTGTCCCACAGCTTTCTTTTTGACTCCATTGGAAAAAGCGACCTTTTTTACTCCAGATCTAACTCGACCTATGGTCGGAAAAATAAGTTTCTATCCTGAAAGGAAAAATAGTTACAAGCCTTTTTAAATCAAGCTTAAGAAATCTCG
The DNA here is from genome assembly GCF_026930045.1 of Uloborus diversus. Classification (NCBI taxonomy): domain Eukaryota; kingdom Metazoa; phylum Arthropoda; class Arachnida; order Araneae; family Uloboridae; genus Uloborus; species Uloborus diversus. Next base: position 157,738,739 of record NC_072739.1, read on the forward strand.
ATTCCATTCAAATTGTAAACCATTTTCTTTCGCATTTTATTTCCTTATATTTATTTTATTTTGAGTTTCCATGGTTACGCATTTTAAATCCAGCTTTCTGGATTTCATTTCCTAAAAATATTTTAATATCTTTCGTCATTGTTTGGAAGGGAAAGCATGATGTTTTTTTTAATTTATTTTTTACGCTTGATTGTTGAATATACGTCACTCGACACAATTTTTATTTTCAAGGTAGACCGGGCAAAGCCGGGCAACGCAGCTAGTATTTTATAAGGGCGACCAAAAAGAATTATACTGGCAGGTATATGGTCCTGTTTCTTTTAGAAAATAGTGTATGTCTTTTAATTTTCATTGAATTTGATGTTTTATTTTAGAGATCTTTTTAAAAGAATAGTTACGTGAAAAATATCACATTGCAATGTAAGATAGACATAAAGCTTTATTTTACTAATTTCATTCTTATCATTTACTTTTCTTTGCGTAGTATTATTTTGCAGTCTCTAGACGAATATGCATCTCGCCTTACTGTATGGAATGTATTTCCAGAAGGTTTTTAAAATCTTTTGATCTTAGTTCCCTGTCATCTTTATACAAAAGTCTTAACATACACCCACTTTTTTTTAAAACTTATATACACTGTACCTTCTGCAACTTTTTTCATTGGCACAAAATAGGTTAAGACTGGTCTATACGGAATGGATTCATCGGAAGATATGTTTAAAGCATAGTTAAAAAATACAGCGACATTCTCGTACTGTGTGGGAATAAGTTATCTAACATCCAAAATAACAGAAGTTGGTGAGGAACTGGTTGATTTGTACTTTACACTTTTGGTTGATCAATATGTGTTTACATCAAACTTTAATCCTAAATCTCATTTTTCTCAAAAGATCGTCTTAACACTTGCACTGCTATTGCTCCTCAATTTCTAAAAGGAAAGAAATACTTTCAAAGGAAAAAAATTACAAATCGCAAAATTTGAAAATATGTTATAAGAAAAAAGATAAAAAGACGATAAATAATATTGAGTTAGAAATAAATACATACCGAACTATTTTTTGTATTATTTTGCTGCATAGTAGAAGTCGCAATTTTGGAGATAATATCGTGACGCAATCCTGAAACACACATATATTATTTATTTATATCGAGAACGCACAAAGATTCTAAAAATGCAGAGTAACTTAAGTATTAAAGTATCATAGAAGAAAAGAAGAAGTAGTGAAACAAAGTGAAAGTAGAAGTAATTAAAAGTGCTGTTTTCAGAGGGATAGAAAAGAAAGCTTTCCGCAAACACGATGAGAAACTACTGTCGTTCGCTAAGCTTCAAAGCAAGTTATAAGTTACGGCATTTGTTTGTTTTACCTTTTTCATCCGCCATTAGACAGTGGCTACAGGGCCCCTATAGTTTATTGGAGTTGTTGCGAATAGTTAATATTATGGATTTTGAAAGAAAGTATTTTACAATACAGTTGGGACATTCCATGTGACGGGACGGGACATTTGAAGTAGTTTTGTCACTATATTTTGTTTTATAAATACAAATTAAATAAGCTTGAAATTTTATTTTTGATAGCAACAGTAAAAATTTGTCATAAGAATCACGTAGAACATTAAACGTTATTATTTTTAATAAAATAACTGCAAAATATGCAATAAAATGCCCGTGACGGAACGGGACTCGTATGTGTCCCATTCTGTCGCAGGCATTTAAATGCGCGTCGTTCAATTATTTTCTTCAAACTGACTTACTTTTGATCTTCTACATAGCTCTTACGACAAATCTTAAATGTTGCTATCGAAAATAAAATTCCTATCTTGTATTACTTGCAATTATGAAACACAATCTAGTGACAAAACTACTCCAAATGTCCCGTTCCGTTACATGGAATGGGCCAGTTAAAAAAAAACTTTTGAGGGTGAATTTATTTTTAATTTCATTGTGAATAGAAAACACACCAGCATTCGAAATATTCATTTTAATTGTGAGGCTTCTTCACATTAAATATTCAGACTGTGCCGTTGAGCGCACCATCAACGTGCAAAACCTATTTCAGTAGCAATTAGCAGCTAATTATAAAATTTTCTTTGTCCTTTGTCAACCCTTTCAATCATAAAGGGAAAACAAGACAACTCTATATATCTCACTAATAACTAATCAATACTCATTAAATTCTTCACATCATTCCGAACAACCTTTCTCTAGAGTCAAACCTCAACTAATGACTTTTTGAATGGTTGGAGCCACGGAAGAGAAATTCCCAATTTCCTCAAGTTCCAATCAGCGCGAATGAAGTTCAATTAAAACGGGTGACATCGAATATTTCTTCGACTGCTCGTCGATTCCCGTCATGCCATCTTCTAATTTCCCCCACCCTTTTCTTCGCTCACTGTTTTCCAGGTGGTATGACCCTTTCCACTCCGAGGTCATTTTTTTCCTCGTAACATACCATTAATAAATGGAACTGCCATTTGTCACTTGTCTCCTCGTGGTTTCGGAAGCTTTCTTGTCTCAAATCCAGTGTAAAAGCGATTGGATTCATCTGTGGCTCTTAAAGGGAAAAATTATGGTTCACTGCTTTGATTGTCGGAGCTAGAGGGGCTAAACTAGTTTTTCCATAGAAACAACTTGGTGATTTAAACCTGGAAAGACCACACGTATAATACCTCACAAGTTATATGTTCGCATTAAGTTCTGTTCCAAATCAACTATTTCCTAGCATTGCTTATTTATGGAATGCATTTGGTCAAGTCCAGATTCCACGGACTCGCAACGTCCGTGGTATAATAAATCATGTAGTTATTCAATGCATTTGTGCTAAGATTAATGATCTTTACAATTAATAAAGCTGAAAGTCTCTGGGAAAGGATGTCTGGATGTCTGGAGGATGTCTGGATCTCTGTGATGCGCATTGGCTTGACCGTTCGGACGATTTTCATGAAACTTGGCACAAAGTTAATTTCTAGCATGGGGGTGTGCAGGTGCACTTCAAAGTAGTTTTTCAGAAATTCGATTTTGCTCTTTTTCTATTCCAATTTTAAGAATATTTTCCCGAGTAAAATTATCACAAGATGGGCGAGTAAATTACCAAGTTATCATAACGTGGAACCGTCACATGGCGAGAAACTCACCATACATTTTTTGTAAATATACAGGCGAACCAAAAGACCTTTTAAATTTTCTACTACGGGCAAAACCATGCGGGTTCCACTAGTAATAAATACAAACAAAAATCTTTATGAAGCAATTTGAAGGCATAATTACTGTAGCAAAATTCAGAAAAATAAAGTTTTTTGCGAATTTGAAACACTTAACAGAAAACTGTCATAATGGCCCGTGCGACTACCAAAATTTCCGAACTGTTAATTTGAATAACAATTGATATTCAAAACGGAAAAACCATTATGTTAAAACCCCAATTAAAAACGAATACTTCACGACGACAGTCCAATCAACGACACTTATTCAAAACTGCTCTTCAATGAAGATTCTTGATCATATTTCTCTTTGAGTCATTGTTGAGGTACCCAGGGAAAGACTCTTGTTGCAACCACACTCGTTTAACTCACCAAAATTACCCAATCGCAGAATAGCTTAATTCGAGGTAGAGTTTAGCTCTTATGAGTTTTTGCATATGAAACGCGATGCAGACTATTTAAAAATAAAACTATGGTATGTGGGGGGCTCCCATACTTATTTTCTCAAAACAAGCGAGAAAAAAAATAAGTATGTCTATCTATGACCGTAGTGAAGTTAATCAACAGGTAATTGGTAACAACAAACTTAACGAAGAGAATGGCAGACTACTAGCGGGTTTTGTAGTTCCAGAAATAAATGAATAACATTTTTGAGCAATCACGATTGCTTATTGCTTTCATTTGACTCAGTTTTTTTGGCGTGCTATCATTTTATTTTCCCGCCAGTACCCTCTGCAGCACCACCGTCGACCGACTCCTCACGATGCTGCTACTATAGCGAAAGCCGTCTGCAGGTTGCATCCATGTCCTACACACGCGCGCATACATACACAACTACACACACACACACGCACACATACACCAACACACACATACACCTACACCTACACACACATACACCTACACACACACAAAAACATACACACACGCAAAAACATACACACACGCAAAAACATACACACACACATAACTACCCACACATTCATTCCTGCACACAGACACAAACACATATGCCTAAACACACATACACGTACCCCCCCCCCCTTGCACACATTCATACACACAACTACGCACACACTTATGCCAGCACACAGACACAAACACACATGCCTACACACACATACACATACCCTCTACACACAAACACACATACCCCCACACACAAACACACACGCCTACATACACACACTCGTGATTGCGAAAAACATAATTTGAATTCCAAATGTCAAAATTCAAATTAATTTTTCTTTTTCTTTTCTTTATATTGTTTTGTTTAATTTAAAGATTTAAACATTGTTCGTTTAGCAATGGACAAATTGTTGTATTAGTTTTCACAGTAAAAGCTGAAGCCTCGTTACAATAAGGATAATGATGAACGCTTTCCACTGCACTTGAAAAAAAAAAAATCAGTAACATTGCTTTTACGTAACAGTATTTCGGAGAGAAGTTTAATTTAATAACAGCAGAAAGTAAATTTATTCGTTATCAAAAATATGTGGTGAAAATCATGTTTTGGTTTTGATTAAATAACCCCCATCGCATGTTATTTTATGTAAATACTTAGCTTTTATTGTATGCTGCTTTTTAGAAACATGTTGCATCAGTCAAATATCTAAGCTTACGCTACACATAACAGGCATTTCAGTTTCGAATGCAGAACAGCGACTGTCTCATCTTAAGAATGAAGCTTCATCAAAAACCTCTAAACAAGATCACTTCTTTTTCCCAAACCTGCAATTACCTCACAAATTATACTGACAGCTTACAACTTAAAGTTATGAAATATTACGAAAGTAATTGATATAAAATGTTAAGCAATCGCTTAAAACAGGGCTTCAACAAAACCATCAACTACGTCCTTTTTTTTTTTTTGTATGATGTACATGATGGTTCTGCCTTTTTTTTCGTTATTTGCGATGTAATACGCTACTATTTGAATTTATCATTATTAGTTTTTAAAATTTTACAGTAATTTTGAGTGATATTAAATTCGTTTTCAATGTGAGTATTTTTAATGCTACACGGAAATTTAAATTTTCTTAAGAAACTTTCCATAATTTAAAGATTTTTTCTACAAAATTCTTTTTATTTTCATTTGTGGTACATCCGAACAGCATTAGTATATTTTCCCCTTTGTTTTTTTGCGTTTTAGATTAAGAATTGATTTAATTGTTTTGCAGAACATTGTAGGTCTTATTGAGTGCCAACACTGAGTCTTTAAATTGACAATCGTTACATAATTCGAAAAATATATTTAACCTACGATTTTTCTTCATTTGAAGAACAATTTAGTTACGACGTACATCCAGGGGCGCCCTGAAAGGAGGTCTCGGGAGGACACTGTGATCTCCTAAAATTTCCTTATTTGGAAAATTTAGCCTGGCGATTCGGCAAAATTTGGAGTTCTATTCGGCAAAGTTTGGAGTTCTATTCGGCAAAGTTTGGAGCTCTATTCGGCAAGGTTATTGTTAGTCGGCAGTTTTGGGTGTTCCATGTGGCACGATTATCATCATTTGGCAAAATTTGGAGTTCCATTCAGCAATTGAGAATTTCTGCTCTCCCAAAAAGTTGAGTTCGGGGCGGCCTGCGTACACCACTGTCATTCTCATCTGAACAGCAGCTCAGATTAGTGGACAATTTTTGTGCAAGCTTCTAGTGGCCAACATATTTTAATTTTCTTTTCTGTGCAGCTGGTCCACTTAATATAGGAACAAAAGAAGACCTCATATAATTCCATGGTTACCCTGTAAAATTTTTGACCTACCCCACTGTCATTCTAAGCCTCCCTAACTAATCCTCCAAATTGAGCAGTTAATCCGTAATTTATCCCGTACTTAATAAAACTGAACGGATAATTTACACTGGTTTTGTATTAAGCAGTAAGTTAAGCTCAAAAGTCAGGGCTAAAGAAGAACAAACATGAAATATAACCACTTGCTATTGGATGACGTCTGCCTCCAGTTCGGTTAATATCTATTCAAGACTGATGAGTCCATAACAAGGACGAAACTGCAGTATGTGGATGTCATAACCGGGATGTCGGTATTTATATAGCATGTACTAACATTATATTTATGTTAAACCATATGAGAATTTAAAGGTGCTAAAGCTAATCGGCAAACATTTAATTCTTTCTCCATGTCACTATTACAAATGCTGTTTAAAATCAAAAATCTCGTTTTTAGCGAAGAAGCCATTTTTTCCTCCTGTAAAAGTTTTATGTTTCTTCAGTTATATTAAGCGTTATATTAAGTGTTTGCAAAGGGTCGTATCGAACTTCCATTTTTGGGGAGGCAGAAATTCTCAACTTGCCAAATGGAACTCAAAATTTTGCCGAATGATAAAATAAGGGTATGCACACATCAGTACATCTAATGAAAAGGGATATTTAAATACTGTTTGACCGCGGATTGTATGTAATAGGGTGGAACGAAAAAAACAAAGTTTTTTTTTTTCGAATCGTAATAGTGCGGAAAAGTTGCGATTGGTGAAGACTTACAAAACAAAACAAGGATTTTTAAAATCGGATAATATCTTCCGATCCCGCAACGAGCCTGAATATTTGAAAAAATGGAAAATTTCGTGTTTTCTTAGTGATTTTTCAAAAATTTTGTTTTATGTTTCTTTTTAAGGCTCTAAGACGGAAAAGTTACGATTGGTGAAACCTTCAGAAATAAAAAAAAAATTTGAAATCGAATAATACCTTTTGATCCAGAACCAAGCCTAAAAAATCGAAAAAGTTGAGAATTTCAGGATTTTTCCGAATTTTTAACATTTTTTGATCAATGTACTTTTTCAGGCTACAGAACGGAGAAGTTACGTTTAGTGAAGACTTCAAAGCGAAAAAAAAAATATCTTTTTGCCGAATCGACAGAAAAAATTTGCTGGATAAGGAAAATGCTTGGGAGGTCACAGCGACCTCCCTGATCTCCCATCGGGGTGCCCCTGGATGTGCACTTGCGTGGATTTGCAGACTTAATGCGCTAAGATTGCGCTTCGTTTTCTTTGATAACTGAAACTTTATCCAACTTTCATGGAAACTCCTTCCGAACGAAATTCCTCTGTGTATTTAGGTTATTAGACCACCCATGGACTTACGTCACAGTTTGGGAGGTCTTATGAGGACTTATAATCACGCTATTAAACAATAGACGAAGAAGACGTGAAACTGGTATTATCTTACCCACAGATGCCTCTAATAAAGCTATAATTCATGACCATCTTTGAACAGAAGAAATGATTTTGAGAGATTAGACACACATTTATATCAATTTGATATCTTGATCACTGATAATTAAATACTTAATTAGTTTCGATTGAGTAATGTCTTGATGAGATACCGCATTTTAGTAATTGTGTGGCATTAACTCTTGTGTTTTTTTCTCATGTTAGGACACGTTTTTTTGATGTTAATATAAGGTATTATGTGTTCTAAATGGATTCTCTGTTTTGCTTCTTTTCTGAACGAAGGAGATAATAGCTGACATGCTATTTGAAATAAAGTAACGGCTACTGTTTTTCAACTAATTTTTTAAGCTTAATTTCCACATACATGTAATATTGGTTAGTTTTCTTCTTTTTTTTCAACATTTCTAAATAAATTACATGCATCGTGTGCAGTTTTTCCTTTTTTGGATTATACTTTTATTAACATACGTCGAGTAATTTAACGCACTGCAATAAGACTGATGAAAAACGTGGTGAGATGCGAAATTCTAAATTTTTGAGTGAACAGCCGTGGTTATACCTAAGACAAATTCATTAAGTACGCATTTTGCAAACTTCTGTAATGTCAATGCAGTGATAGGTTCGAAGTTTTGTTGCGCATTTTTCTTGACTCTAACTAAAAGATAATTTTGTTGAATGCTAAATCATTCTGCGAAGTTTCTACGGATTTACTTCCAGAAAATTGCAAAAGAAGCCGCTCCAAATGTTTGACTACTTTTTTTTAATGTAATAGATGTAGCGATTTATATGTTTTAATCAATTTCTACTCCTTTTGCACTTTCTTATGTCCACAAACTGTTGGCACAATGAAATGATCACAAATTGCACAGTGGCACTGGATCTATGTTTTGTGGAAACTGAGTTATGGATGAAGCACGTGTGATGGCACTGATTTCAAGCATGGCACTGCAAATGGCACCACGTTATCATGGACGCTCAACGTTCTCATTGCACTTGCACATTTGCACTCAGCAGTTCAAATGTGTCACTAAACGATTATTCATTCACAGGGTTTGGCAGAAGACCAGAACCGCAAGGTCCTACTCCATTTTCTACGAGCATCCGTCGATTATCACCTTCCCCAAACCTTGGCATAGGGAATCGTAGAAGTAGTGCTGCTGTTGATGATGCAAACAGAGACAACCGAAGGTCTGAGAATGATTTAAGAAGTGGATATCGTGGGCCTGTTGAGGCTACAACTAGAGTGCAGGACACGAGTGGTGTTGCTGTTGAAGTCAACAATACCGGTGTGGGCATTGAAAATTATGATGACATTGGTTTAATCCCTCTGACTGAAGATGTAAGAAGTCGAGGAATTGGTGATACTATTGCTGGAACTCGTGGACCAACTGATATCGGAAATAGGTACCGGGGATTAGATACTGGGAGTAGGATTCCTGTAACGATTCCTCAGAGAGGTCGAGGAGGAACCCAGCAAGATAGTCGTACTAGTGGATTTGGTCCTGGAAGCCGCACATCTTCTGGAGGCCGTCGTGGCTCAAATGAAATTAGTACTAAGTTTTCAGGTGAAACTGGACGAAGATCGAGTGCTGGGACATTTGGTAGGCAACCAGGTTTTAGAGATACTAGTACTGATGCACGGTCAAGTGCTGGTGGCAGAAGAGGTGGTACCGATAGTTTTGATACAAGATACCAGGATAATACAAATCGCGAGCGAAGTGAAACAGATAGAGCAAATAGATTTGGTGCAGGAAACTTTGGTGTTAATAGACTTGATACTCGGAATCAAGGTAACATAAATCGAGTGCAAGGAGGAGATAGAACAAATAGATTCTTTACCTCAAATAGAAGATCAAACGGAACTTCCGAGGGAATAAGTACTTCAGGTGGTAATGTTCCTGGGGGACCATCTTTGTATGGTGTTGGCATAACTAATCGTGGGCCAAGTGAGATTAGCAGCGGGTATTTGGGTGCAAGAGCAAGAGGATCCGATTTGGATTATGGCGGAAGGTCAGCTGGCGACGATGTTAAAATAGGTGGCAGTGGAACTGGAATTCAGATCCCCAGCACGGTATTTGGTGTTCCACAGACAGCTTATACTGAAAGTTTGAATTTAAACACATTTGCCAACTCAAATGTAAAATTCGATACTGAGAATACATTGCAGCCAATAAGCGGAGGCTTTACTTTGGGAAGTAGTGAACCCACAGAAGAAACATTTAGGCCGAATAATATTTATGATAGAAGTGGCGGAGGAATCGGTATGAGTGTTTCAAATAGTGGTAATCGCGACACTGCTTTTGGTGCTGGAGTAATCGATTCAGGTCGAGCTGTAATCAGTAATCTCGGTCGAGTTCGGGGATCTTCTGAAAGCATCGGTGGATACAGAGGAGTAATTGGAGCTCGAGTAACACCAGGAGTAGATAGCAGCAATAGAAGCGTTGTTGGAAGTCGTGTTGGTGTCGGTGGAACCTGGAGTAGAGTTGGCAATCGTATTAGTGAAACAGTAGGAGCAACTGGTGATAGAAATCGAGAACAAACTAAGACAGGAATTGGAAGTAGTTCTATTTCTGGAGTTGGCAGAGGATCTCTTCCTATCATTCGAGGAGATTCTGTTTCTGAAAGAAATGCATCACTATCAGGTTCAAAGTCTAATTCCGAAAGAGTTCCATCAAGGGGCGGTCACGCTGGTATTACTGGAATAGTTGACAAAGACATTTCTCCTACTGGTATGTTTTCAATGCTTAGAATTAAATTTATAATTTCAGCTTGGTAAAGTTTCTAGTGTTAGTTAGGAAGCCTATTCTAGGATAAGTTGCCATTCCCACAGTACATTGCTGAAATAGTGATTTGCAATTAGTGAACATATTTTACGGATATGTTTTCCCCAAACTGTCTCACACTCTCACAAATACTGTGTTATTTGTACAGTAACATTGTTATGAAAGAAGCAATAAAACAATCATGAGGACAAAAACTTAAGCAAAAGGTTTGGGTTCACAAATAATAAAAGTCGTCTGGTGTACATTCGCAGAGTAGGTTTTAAAATATAAATTTTTTTCCAAAATGTTTTTAAGATAAGGAATCGAATTTGTGAATTTAATAAAATATTTCTTATTTTACTGATTAAAAATATGCAACGAACACATTTTTCAAAAAGAAATAAAACCTAAAAAAATTACAGCATTTTCTAAATTTTCAAAAATAAAATAAAAAATAAATAAATAAATAAATTTTTGATGCCGGGGGAAAAAACACCTGAATCTATCTTTGTTGAAGTAAAATTTCTCTTTTTATTTAGCAAATGATGTAATTTGAAAGTGCTATATCTATTTCTCCCTCTCTCTCAGATATTAAAAACGTAGTTCGTCAACTATCCAAATAAAGTTTTGTTATTACATTTCACAGGATTTTATTACTTAAATAAAATTCATTATCCATATTGCAAGCACTTTTGAAGTTTTAGTTTTCACAACTCGGAAACTGATCGCCGTTGCAATTAAGAAAGGGAAACATTGTTCTACCTCCTCTACTCTTGTATTAAACTTAATACTTACTACATATGTGAAATACACCGCCAGCTCAGTCATTTCCAGCCGAGGACTGCAGTTTCGTGCTTATTAGCACTCATCAGCCCGGCATAGGAAACAGACTGAGCTGGAGATGGAAAACCACTTAAGGAAGCCAAGAGTGCGAAACAAACTGGTAGCTAATATAAAATTAGTAGACCAGACGAGTGACCGAAGCAGTGGTTCGGTTCAACTCGAAGCTTGAACGCGAGGCAATGTATATTCAGTAAATTACCGCCCATTAGTGCTAATAAGCACGAAACTGCAATCCTCGGCTGGAAATGACTGAGCTGGCGGTGTATTTCACGTATTTCTGCTTTAGCCCTAGCTAATGGGCGGTAATTTACTGAATATAAACTTACTACATAGTTTATAGTTTCATACATTTGCAAAGGTTTGATGTAGTTTATACTTTTTTGGTAATTGCAAATATCTCATCGTTTCTTTAAGCAGGAACAGATACAGAAATAATTTCTAGAGGAGGCAAAATCTGCTTCTCTCTAGAAAGAATTTTTCACAACAATGTTCTGAAATGAGTTTTTGCAACAGCTTTTTAGGATCCCTGTAAGTCAATTAATCTACTTTAAAGAAAAGCTATATGCTAATTTACTTCGAATGATAAATTAAAGTACACGTTATTGCTATACTCCGTACTTAACTTACCGATAATAACCACTGTTGTAAAAATTAGCACGAGTATATTAGGTCAGTCTTGCTTTACTTCCCCGGTTGGGCATGGTTGACTCAGCTGTTCATCCTTTCAGTGGGTCGATAAAATGAGAACGAAGTGTATTTGGGAACAAACACTGGGGGTTCCGCGTTAGGTTGACCACCTAACCGGAACATCTGCCTTGCACCCCAGAGCAATCAGGTCAGGAAAACTGAGCTTGGTACAGTAGGCTTTGGTTATAACGGGTTGTCGTGCCACAGGGTTTGAGTTTTTTTTTTTATATTAGGTCAGTAAATTGTCCCATGGCCTTCATGTTGAACTTTTAGAACTTTGCTCAAACCATAAAAAGAAGCAAATGGTAAAAGTGCAAAAATTGAAAATTTGGAGATAACTAGTACTAATGATGGAAGAAACTGCCAGATATTTTGGGGTTAGAGATATTACTAATAGCCCTGATAGGTGCTACTATTCAATATGACTTAGAAAACTTTTCAATGGCAGTCTAACAAGGGTTTGTACTTTACGCGTGTTTTGCTTAAATTATGTTTTCCTTAAATTCAATAATAAATCTTGCGTATCAAAACTGTTTTTTTTTTCTAGAATGGAAATAATCGACGGAACACCATTTAAAAACGAGCTCTTCAGTTAGTCCTATCAAAGGAATAAAAGTTATTAGGGTTAAGTGAGCAAAATAAACTCTTTTGCACAGACCTCCGAATACAACACTATTGCTTGGTGGCTACTACTAATAACAAAATTGATTTTATTTAAATTATATTTTTATGTAATAGTTTCAAAAGTTTTATTAGTGCTACCAAAAAAAATGCTTTACTAATATTTTATAGAATGTTAAAATTTTATTTTACCTCTTTAGAGAGGCAAATGTCATTACCTCCCTAAACTCTCCGCTTGTTTTTTCACAATAAAAACTGTTGCAGGAATTACGTTCCTAAACTTAATTTTTTTTAAATTTTTCTCCTCCTTAACTTTGACTAAAATTTTAACGTTCTCAATTTCTTTTACAATTTCTTACTTTTGTAATTAGTAAAACCTACTTTGTGAAGCGGTATCTAGTACTGAAGAATAGAATTGTAGATTTGCATGAAAATATGGTTAATTTGTTTTTGAAAATTTTAAATAGGTTACGAAGAGTAAGTTTTTATTCTCGTTTCAATGTTGCGCAAATTTAAATTAAAATTCATTTTCTGTTTTTGGTGCCTTGAAACAGTGTAAAACGTGAAAGGGTGCGCGAGTTCTTTCTACTCCACTGTAGTGAGTTTGAATTGTAAAACTTCTTAAAAAGGTAGCATTAAAGAAAAAAAGAAATGCCTTTAAGCTTCCACCAAATACCGAATTATTTTAAGATCTGAATTTTATGAAATTTTTTCTGAAGGTTTCTGCTCTAAATATACCTGCTCCTTCTCCAAAATTCAGATATTTTTCTTTTCTGACCATAGAAAAGGACTCCAACTACCCATACTCCCCCCCTCCCTGCGAAATGTAATTATATCCCCCTTCGAAAATATTTCATGGCTACGCTACTGCTTTGCATAACCACCTGTAGAGTTAGTATATTTTTTTTGTCTCCTAGGCAGGTCATGTAAATTATATAGTTTTTCTGTAACTTGTGAATTGAATTGAAACTTGCCAATTTAAAGTAATGTATATATAATGTTAGAATACATTACTATTGCTATTACACAGGGCAACAGTGATTTTGGTGCTGGTGTTTTAGGAACTGATTTCGTATGAATTTGTTACCCTGAGTTCAAATGTGACATCAGTTTTTGCCCAGAAGCTCTAATTTTTAAGGTATAACATTTAAATATGCATAAAACAGGTTTAAGTTACATCTATAGATCAAATAAAACAAACAGGGATTTTTTATTTCTATTGTATTGTAGAAATAATAATAGATTGATTACCAAACAATCTAATCAGGCTCTTGGACATGGGTCCCTAATTTTTAAGAGCCTCAAAATGACTAAAATTGTAATAGTCTTACTTAAGAAAACTTTATCTTAATTTCCTTTCATTTTCTTAAGTTTACTCCTATATTTATTTACCTTTTTTAGGTGTACTTAAGTGTGGGATACTCTGCCTCCCAACAAATATTTTGAACGAGTGGTAAAACACCTCAACACCCTTGACATGGTGGTTCCCCATTAATATTTATGTTTATAAGATTTGACTTCAGAGGACCCCCCAAAAAATATTTATTTCTGGTCATCCGCTATATTAATCAGGCCCAGAAAAATATTTTATACAAAGACCCACCTCATCACACATCGCACGAAGCGAATATATGCAAGCCAAGAACTTACAAATTGACCTTAACTTGTTGACGCGTTATTACTAAACTTGTCAAACTTTTACTGCATCTGGTGAATTTTCCTTTAAGTTACTAGACTGCAGGCTGACAATAGGGAAAATATGCCAGAAGCAATCCTTGTTTAAGAAGCCTACACTTGCTTTAGAAGTGCGCAAAATGTAGTTTAAACTGCACATTTTGAGTAAAACAGCAGCACTTATCTAAAAAAGTAGAGCTGCTAGAGAAAAACTAATTTCATATTTCGATTCAGAGCCCCAAACATATCTAAAATCAGTTCTTAAACTCTGGGCACCATAGAAAAAAAAATTTTTGTTGGCCTGTGTTATATATCCACTCTTTTTGTAAAAAGATTAGTCTGCTTTATAAATGCCTAAAATGCCGAATTTGACATGTTTATTTTTCAAATATGCGGTAAGAATATTTTGTCAACGTTTTAAAAGTAACAGTCGGTTTTATTTTTAACTGAAAACTTGGATGATAATTTCAATTCTTCTAATCATAAGTTAAGAATTATAAATGCATTAAATTTTGGTTTTGATTTGAATGAAGCACTCTTTAAATCATATTTTTACAAACAAAAATTTGTCAATATGTTTATCTGAAAACTGTAAGTTTATAAGCTTAATGTTATAAATTTATCATAACATTATATATAAAATTTTGATTTGAACTTCTTTATGGGTTTATATTGCTTCAAATATGTATATTTTTATTGAATATATTTGTAAAATATATGATATTAATCTGAAATTCAATTCTGTTTAGATCTAGAAAGGCAGTATGAAAAACCAATCTCACCAGGTAACTATTATTTTTATTTACAGCAATTGTTTTTGATAAATGAATTATTAACAATGCAAAGAAAGTTACAGGATTAATTTTTCTATTAATTATTGAATATAAGTGCGTGTACTCATGTACTCGCGTTAGAAGTTTTACTTCCTAAATTTATTATATTTTTTTAAAAACTAATTATTGCTTTTTTTGAGCAATCACGATTGCTTATTGTTCTCATTTGACTGTTTTGATGTCCTATCATTTTATTTTCCCGCCGCCACCATCTGCAGCATCACCGTCGACCGGCTCCTCACGATGCTGCACCTCTAGCGAAAGCCGTCTCCAGGTTGCATCCATGTCCTACACACACGCGCATACATACACAATTACACACATACACACGCACACGCACACACCAACACATACATCTACACACATACACACACATACACCTACACGCACATACACAAACACATACACCTACACACACATACACAAGCACATACACACAACTACCCACACATTCATGCCTGCACACAGACACAAACACATATGCCTACACACACATACACATTCCCCCCCCCACACACACATTCATATACACAACTACCCGCACACTTATGCCAGCACACAGACACAAACACACATGCCTACACACACATACACTTACCCCCTACACACAAACACACATGCCTACACACACATACACTTATCCCCTACACACAAACACACATACCCCCCACACACAAACACACACGCCTACATACACACACTCGTGATTGCGAAAAACATAATTTGAATTCAAGATGTCAAAATTCAAATTAATTTTTTTATTTTTTTTTTCTTTTAACGAAATTTTAGAACGATACTTTTAACGAATAAAAAAAAAATGGTAATGTTTGAAATACGCTATTGCAATAACACTAACTAAAGGGAATAAAAATACAACAAAAAATGCTTTAGAGTGAGAACAGTAAAATTTAAAAGGCTACTCATTTTAGTTTGCTGTGAACCGATTTAAAAGAGAGATTTTTAACTTGGTGATCGATGTTTTTCTAATGGTTTATAAGGAGGTTCTATTTTAAGCTGGTCAAAAAAGTATCGCTAATATTAACCTATTGGACTGTTTCATGTTGAACTTCATACCTTCATCTTACAGAACGAAGTATAAGTTTAACAATATTTTTTTTCATAATACTTAATCCATACATTTATGTATGCCTACGTATAATGGACAATTATGATGGATAGCTCTCATTGTGACTATTTGTTATTTCATTACACATATGGCAGGGGTGCCCACCTAGGGGGGTGTCACGGCGCAGACTTCGTCATTGAATTTTTTAGGGGAGTGTTTTGAGGGGCATTTTGCTCTTTATTTTTAGGAGGCTCGCTCTTCGAAGGGTCTCTGTGGTATTTAGGGTCGTGCGCCCTTGCTCTTCGGGGGTTGGGCACCCTGCAATTTATTGCAATTTCAATGCTAGCCATGCTGGACTATTGGTTCATTATAGACTGAAGTACAACCATTATAGATTATTCCTTCCACGTACAGTACATACTAGCAGCTATGTCTTGAATAAATTAAAATTAGTTTATATTTGTTCTAAGCATTATTTCTAGAGTCACGATTAAATGCTTTTAATTACAAAAGAAGTAATTAAGAAATTTCCTAAGTTGCAATACATTATGTCTCAAATATTTTCACAAATAGGGAAGTTTTCGATTTTTCAATTTTATTTTTATATGATACAGTAACATGTATGAACATCATAGGTGAAAAAAAATTGCGATACGATAAGTAGTTTTTTTTAATTAATTTTTAAAGTTCAAGCGCTTGTGACGTCAAATGGCACAGGAAGTGACGTCATGCGCTCTTCCGCCGCGGGAGAAGCCGAAGGACGTGCAGTTGGCTTCGAAGACGAAACGTAAGGCTTACCTCCTCGTATTCAACTCCTCGCGTTTCTGGAACATTAAATCTCTCGTCCTCTTGGAAGTATTCGAATACCAGCATTAATGTTACTTGAGGAAGATTATTAGATTGTGCTTTAACGTATCCGACCTCCATAGTGTGTTCAAAAGGATTATTGAATTTCTAAAAAAAAAAATATCAGCGCGCTCAAAATGTCCGTAGCGAAAACAAGGGATCTTCGGCGGAAGGCTGCCCATTAGTGCCCTGTGACGTAAGCTCGTGACGTTTCAGAAGAGCGCAATTTTGCGCGTGGATTTTTAAAATTTCATTAAAAATCAATTACGGTGTTTTAAAATTCGGCGATGGTGATTTTTTTTTTAGTTTTGAGGTCTATTAACAATATCCAATAGTCAAAATATGAACATTTAATAAGTTGCAACTTCCCTATTGCAAATGGTGAACGTTACCATGTTTATTAGTTTCCAGAATTACCTTCCGAGGAAGCTCCCCTCCCTCCCTTCCCTCCCCCTAACTTCTGCAAAATATTTTAAGTCCTATTTTCTCAAAATGTCACTATGTCATTACCATTACAGAACACCCATGCACCATATTCATTCTAAATCAAATGAAAATTTTGTAATTAAAAAAATAAAAAATAGAGAAATTTTTATACTTTAATTTGGGGCATAAAAAGTTTATATGATAAATTTACGTCCCTAAACCCCCCCCCCCCCATTATCTACGGCCTTGAAAATTATTGACATAGTTAAGGCCAAAATCTTTATTTTTACTTATTCTACTTGTATACTTTTTGTACAGACTCCCAGAATTTTAAAAGTTTTCTGTGTGTGTGTGTGTGTGTGCTTTTTTCTACTTATATATTTTTTCTTTCAAATGCATGCCTTAGAACCCTATTCATCGTATCAAAACTTTCATAATCAGCAGCTAATATTATTCACGGACTAAATTTTAATTTCTGGTTTACATCACAGTAATACTGTTTTTCACACGATGACAAGGAAATTTCTACTCAAACACTCTATACACTTTTGCCATCGTTGCTTCGACAGAAAACACTGAAAAACAAATTTTGACGAATTTTCTGTTCTGAAAAAATATATGTTTGCAAAAATTTTCTATCACACACCCTCCAATTTTATGAAATTTCATTTACACGTTTTGGATTATATAGGTTATCTTATAGCAGTTAAACGTTTACTACATTTTTCTTTTAGCTGCATTTGATCCAGAGACATATTTTTTACTCATCACACAAAATGAATATGTAACAAGAGAGAAGAATTCAAATACACTTTGATACGTGTTAAGTTGGCGGCCTTGAGCAGATGGCATATCATTTCGGTTTCACACAACATCGCGGTAGTTGAAGTTGTCTTTCGACGCGTGGAATGCCCTGCCTTCGGTTTAGATAGCCTTTTTTTTTTGGATATCGAAAGAACATTACGAAAATATGAAGATATTGCTTCATGAAATCAAGTACTCACATCATAATTGGAGCATATGTAAACTTTTTAAAGTATTCGCCACTCACATTAGTCTGCAACTCGATTATACAAAATACTGCTATTTTCTAGGCAAGTAGAACAGCAGGGCAGAACATGAACATTACATCAAAAAGAAATGGCCAGAGCACAAACAATATATTGCACGTGAAAACAAAAATCCAAAACGTTCCTCTAATTGATAAAAAAAAATAGTGCCCCACCTTCACACATAAAGTTGGCATTAATGAAGAATTTCGTTAAAGCAATGGATGAAAAAGGGTGTAGATTTCAATACTTGTAGGTAAAGTTCCTATCACTCGCAAGGGAGGTATTTTCATTGATTCACAAATTAGAAAGCTTATGAAGGACCAACATTTAGAAGCTAGTTTAAGTGATTTAGAAAAAAACAGCATGGCTTGATCTTTAAAATGCTGTGACACAATTATCAGGAAGTAATAGAAGTCTTAAATAGAATGAAGAAGGAGGTTAAAGACTTGTTAAAAAGTTACAGTAAATTAAGCTGCTCAATGTCAGTTTTTTTTTTTTTTTTTTTGCATCTCCCTTAAATCCCCCCCCCCCCCCCTGAAAGTGTGGGAGCTGTGAGCGACGAGCATGGGAAGCGCTTCCACCAGGATATTTCTGCAATTGAAGCACAATACGAAGGACAATTCACTCCTAATATGCTCGGGATTACAGTTGGAATCTTATTAGAGAAGTTTGTGATAGGGCCTATAAGAGAGCATCCGCAGTTAAGGCATTTCCAGTACGAAATTTAAGAATTTTTTTACAAATATCATTATTTTTCTTAAAAATCTTTTATTCTTCTACAACTTTTTAAACGGTATATATGTTTTGTGTTTTACATCAGTTTTAAGCTTTATTATTGTTTATATAAAATGGTAAATGACAAAAATATTGTACATGTGCTGAATAAATTTCATTAAATTGAGATTTTGAAGATTTTGGATTTTTCAAAAATCTGTGGGTGATGGAATATTTTATTGTCATATTCTTTTTCAACACCTCCTGAAATATAAAAGTCACCACTTACTTACAGAGGAACAGAATCCTTGTTTACCAGTGTAATTTGTGATTTCGGAAAAGTCCTGCTGTTGTCAATGTAGCCAAATGTGCCAACCAATGAGAATCTTCGAAAAATATCAGTGGTTCTGCGTTAGTTAATCATCACGCGTTCGTGTTGCCAATTGGCGGTCATTAATTCCACCATTTATAATTACGTTCACGTAACTGAAAGAACGTGAGATGGAAAAGGGTGATATTTGTTATTAGTGTGAAGGTCAAACCAGTAATCTATTAAGAAGAGAGTATTTTGTTAATGTCGCTGGTGGTCTCCGTTAGAGATGCAGCTTTAATTTTGTTTTACTACATACATACACAGTAATAACTAATATATGTTTTATAAGAGACTAGCTGCGTTGCCCGGCTTTGCCCGGTCCACCTTGAAAATAAAAATTGTGTCAAGTGACAACGTAAAAAATAAATTAAAAAAAAATCATGATTTCCCTTTCAAACAATGACGACTGATATTAAAATACTTTTAAGAAATTAAATCCAGAAAGATGGATTTAAAATGCGTAACCATGGAAACACAAAATAAAATAAGATTAAGGAATTAAAATGCGAAAGAAAATGGTTCACAATTTGAATAAATCGAAATTTCTTAAACTTGATTTTAAAAAGCTTGTAACTTTTTTTCCTTTCGAGATAAAAGCTTATTTTTTCGACCATAGGTCGAGCTAGATCTGGAGTAAAAAAGGTCGCTTTTTCGAATGGCGTCAAAAAAAAGCTGTGGGACAATTCCTTCACTTTTCATGGAAAGAGATGGAAAGAGAATGAGGAAAGTAGTACCTAAATTTCAGCAAAGCCTAAAACAATTCGAGCTGAAAACGCAAATAACTCCCGCCGTAGTAAAGTTAGAGCATTGAAACAAATTGCGTAGAACGCGGAAAATTCTGCCTTTTCTAACGATATGTAATATTAATATGTGCAAATAATTTTTCATTCCCATATTTGAGAATTTATGTGTAAATTGGACGTAAATTGGAATAATAAAAAGAACTATTCATCGAACATTATTCGAACTGGCCTGCAAACCTTTTCAGTACTTAAAGGAACAAACTGAAAATTTCAGCGCAATCGGCCGGGCAGTTCTCGAGTTTTGCGAGTTCAAACACACAGACGCCTTTTGGGGCCTTAATTTTATACTATGTAGAGAAGAGGATTAATTTGACATTGGATGAGTTTATTAATTTATAAATAACATTGAGCTGGATTAAATTATTGCTAGAAAATGAATAAGAGCAGTTATCTTCTGTTTTCAAATTGGATGATATAAATCCAACCGCACAAAAAAATGAGTATGTAGTAAAAATATGAAGTTTAATAAAAATATTTAAGCATCAAATTCAGTAGTAAGAACATTTATGTGACATTTAATTTTTCATTTGAATACTTGAAACAATTAAGAAAAACTCAGTAATAAAATTTTTTAACAGCAGCAACTGTGAAAGAATTCTTTTATTTCTTGACTGAGCTATGCGAAGGAATGATTAAAATATGTACCGTGCAGTGATATAATATAATTAAAATTGTACATTGAGTTATTGTACATTTGAATTTGAATAATATTAATTGAACATTTGAATGATATAATTCAAATTGTACAAAAATAATGTGTGCTTAATGAAAGTATACGTATATTATCTAATTGAAATGCTAATTAAAATATTCAAGAACAAATTTAAAAAGTCACAATATTTAGGTGAAATTCTTACTCTTCATTTAAATGCGGCAAATATTTTTTAAAAAAATCTCAGTAATGCCAGTTATTAAGAGCAACAAGTAGAGATGAACTTTTTAATTTCCCAACTTAATTTTATGCGAAAGAATTATAAAAATTATAACAATGATTTGAAACATATGTGTCACAAACAATGATATGCATTAAAGCGATCAATTTCTAATTAAGAGTTCTTTTCATATACTTAAAGTGAAAATCAATGCTACTAACTAATTTCTGTTTCCAAGAGCCAGAACAACGTAAGTCACATAATCGCTACTTTGCGTGAGAGAGGAAAAACGTTCGTCGCTTGAAAAAGATTCTTTTCACACTGGTAAATAACTGAAAAGGATTTTTTTTAGCATTGCATTCAAGGGCCCGATGCGGAATTAGATTCTACATACAATGCACTAATAAATAGAAAATCGCAATTTTTGAACTTGGTCAGACAGGCTCAGAGGTACAGATTTGTACTCGGTATATTCAATTCAGTTTTCTGAAAACCCAAGTGTGCTTTTCTCTTCCCAGGGGGATGTTACATTGCCTTTGGTGTTAAACTATTTCTCCAATTCTATTAAGTTAGTAATTATACATGCATTTTGTATAGTTACAAATCAAACTCAGCAAGTTTGCGCCGTCACTGGTGTTGCCATCACTAGTAAAAGTTTTATTAGAATTGTATTTTTATGAATATAATTGTCAGATTTTTATTACAGTCGACTCCCGCTACAACGCGATTCGACTTACGCGAAACGGCTATAACGCGAATTTTTCACGAACCAAGAGTTTTAGAGCTAACCCGAATTTTACGCCCACAACATGAACTTTTTTGGGAAGAAGTATTAGCTTCGTTACTGGCTACTAAATATTGATTTCATTAATGTTATTACATTCCTTTAAGCATCACTGACAGCCAAAGTTCCCACACCAAACTAGTCTAGTGCATCAAATAACCACTCAGTATCTTTCATTTATTTATTTTTTTCATCTAAACATTAAAGTTGATGAAATATGATGGCACCGTAGTGTCACCTTTATCTAAAGTTTGTGAAGATGGGGAAAAAAAAGAAAGTTTCCGACAATTTTTTTTAAAAAGGCTAAGATTCTCGATATGCTTGAACAACTACAAAACGTCAACGGTAGCAGAACAATCAGTATGAGTGAATCTTTCAAACGTACAATTAAATGTCAAAACTAAAAGATATCCTTAAAAGTTCAGGATATCCTTAGTTTCATTCATTTTGTGCAACTTAAAGTATTTCATGTTGTATAACAGTCTTTTATTTTTTTAAATACAGTAAAAGTTCGGTTCCTTAGGCAAGAAACTGTAGTATATGGTTAAGAAATGCTTTAAGGCTGTGTGAGAGGTGTTTTTAAGTGTCTAAAAGTATTTGGCATGATTTAAAAAATTTGTATGCATATATTTTTCCACAGCGCGAAATTTCGACTTACACGAGGAGTCTTGGAACGCATCCCTCGCGTAAGTCGGGATTCGACTGTAATCGAATACAAAATCATAAAAACACGGAGCGCAAAATGTATCAAAAGTAAAAAAATAAAAAAACCACGTTGACCCTACTACATCAATCCTAAGAATATTAATGTTGACATCTTGCGAGCAGTTGTAGTTGTGTTTCTTATTGAATTTTCGGAATACGGTATTGGTCTCAAGTATTTTAAATGGGAATGTTATAAGTCACATATCTGTATTCTAGATGATAGGTGTATCACATAATTTTTCCTAATTTCAATACTTATAATTTTAAAAGATACGGAACAGTTAATGAATTTACTTGTCCTTTGTTTTTGAAAATGATGATTAACCAGCATTGTAATATCTAACTTAAAAAATACATTTTGTAATAAAATGCAGACTTTGAAATTATTTCCAGCGCCGTATTCATAAATAATACAAAACAAATAACATAGCTGTTTTTATAATGTTTTATTGTAACTCTTGTTGCATTGATTTAAAAATAAATCACGATAGAGATAGTACAAAATAAACATTTTGTGCAGTTTCTGTCAGTTTTTGCGCTTGGAGTTCTTATAACAATAATAGAAAATGCACTCTCCTCATTAACACAATAATTTAAAGCGAAATTTTGGAAATCATTACAAGAAACGAATTTATTCATTCAATTTCTCGAACAAAATTTATGTGAATTGAAAGTGGATAAAATAATGTTACAATGGGGTCCTTTCCAACATCTTAAAAGTTTTTTTTTCTGAAAGAGCATGCTTAAAAAACATAGCATCCGACCATTTTTAAAATCATTTGTTTAAATTTAATATTCATTAAAAAATAACTTAAATCGGTGAGCTTTCATTATTTATGCTTCTGCCGATGACATCACAAATGATGAAATGCCATTCATTGTTGCCATTCACAGGTCAAAATATTTAATTCGCCTCTTTACTCACGTGTATTGGCAACTATATGGTTAATAGCAAGCGTACAGCGCAAATTTTAATTCGCTGATTCATTATCATAACGTGGAAACGTGGTAGAAAAATGCGCCAAAGAGCATCATTTGTGACGTCTTCAAGACCACGCCTTGTTTGAAAAATCGGACATTTAAAAAAATTAATTAAAAAATAACTGTTGAGAAAATGAAAGAATTTTCTCGGTCCATGCTATTTTTTTTTTTTTTTTTGCTCATTCTATCAATTTCAATGACTAAAAGTACTACATTTGACTGAAAGAAACAACCTCATTGCAATTAGAAGGGCTAATGGGGTTGTTTTCTTCAGTCAAAAGTACTACTTCCGGGGCCATGTTATTATTATTATTTTCTTTTTGCTTATTCTATCAATTTCAGTGACAAAAAGTACTACTTTTGACTTAGGGAAACATCCCGATTGAGAGAATAGTCCTTATATCCAAGTTATCCTTTTACAAATTAACCCCTTCTCAAATTGAACTTTAACTGGTTGTAAGCATAAGGGGGGAAAAAACTTAAGTCCTGACTCGTGAAACTTTTATCTGTCGTTTCTTCACAGTCAATTAGGAGACACTCAACGTGCAAAAGTTGACAAGATTTGCTTACACTAGGAAGCTAATGACTAATGTGACCAGACGTCCCGCTTTTGGCGGGACAGTCCCGCTTTTTGTCTTACTGTCCCGCCAAAGTGTCCCGCTTTGTCAAAACAGTCTCGCTTTTTTTGTTTAAATTCCGTCACACAAGAAATATAACATACAATCTAGATTTTTTAAACGCTTTTTCGATTTTTTGCAGTCAGTAAACGTAAGAACGCCATGTAAAATGTTATTCTTTAATGTTTAATGCACTGAATTGCCTCCACCATGATTTGGATTGAAGAGGAGGAGCTGTTAAGCGTCAGGTGTTGGCCGCGAACGGGGGAAAATAAATTCTTTTCATTCAAATAAATTATTTTCAACTTGAGTTCTTTATTGGTACATTTGAGTTATTTCTTGGCATTTTTCTGTTACCTAAAATATTAAGCCTGAAGAGAAAAAAAAAACTACTCTACCCCCCCCCCCCCCGTCATGTGTCCTGATTTTTAGCTTGAAAAATCTGGTCACATTACTAATGACCGTTTTTTTCCTGACAGAGGCTACTTTCCGGTGCCCTCAACCTCGTGGTTTGTACCCGAGTGCCGTGGATTGCAGTCGGTTCTGGCTTTGCAGGGAGTACAAGCCTTCTCTACTCAAATGTCCGACGGGACAACTCTTCGACTTGGCTTCTCTAAGTTGCACTTATCCGGAAAAAGCGCAATGGTAAGTATTTAAAACTAGTGATACCCGCAAGGCTTTGCCCGTAATAGAAAAATCAAAAAGGTCTTTTGGTTCGCCTGTATATTTACAAATAATGTATGGTGAATTTTCTCGCCAGTTGGCTTGTACCCATCTTACGGTTCCACGTTATGATACTTTCGTATCTCGCCAATTGGCTTCTGCCCATCTTACGGTTCCACGGTATGATAAGTTCGTCATTTACTCGTCCGTCTTATGATATTTTTTTTCTTAAACTTGGAATAGAAAAAGAGCCGCATCGAATTTTGGAAAAATCGCATCGAGGTGCACACCCCCATGCTACATACTAATTTTGTGCCGAATTTCATGAAAATCGGCCGAACGGTTTAGGCGCTATGCACGTCACAGACATCCTGCAGACATCCAGACATCCTCCGGATAGAGAGACATTCAGCTTTTTTATTAGTAACTAGGGATATATACCTGTTTTCTCGTAGGACATTGTTTTATTTGAGCACAAAACACACTAACCTAAAACGTGATATTAGTGTCCTACGGTTACTAAAAAAAATATGGTCCTGTGGTATTGACAACTTTGGAGTGTAGGACCAGAAAAGCATACCACGCAATTTGTAGGACAATGTGTCTCAAATTACATAAATATTAACTAACTGACCAAAAAAAAATTCAGCTGGTTAGTAATTATATTTCATGTCTTCGTAAATAGTACATGTTGCAAAAGTGGGACATCTTTGATCGAATCGTGCATTTTGCAGGATAACTTTTTTTTCAGCTAATTTAGATAATTATTATGAGAATTATAAAAAAAGAAACCAGTTAGTTATAAATATTTGACAACCGCCAAATCAACAAACTACGTCCTTATTACCCCTGTTAGCTACCACTTACAAAATTTTTGTATTGGCTAATGTTGAG
Source organism: Uloborus diversus (assembly GCF_026930045.1). Classification (NCBI taxonomy): domain Eukaryota; kingdom Metazoa; phylum Arthropoda; class Arachnida; order Araneae; family Uloboridae; genus Uloborus; species Uloborus diversus. The sequence continues at coordinate 157,764,341 of NC_072739.1, forward strand.
CGTCTCGACAAAATGAAGCTACGAACGGAAAATTAGCTTGTTAGTCTTCTTTACTAATAACTAGTGGCACCCGCGCGGCTTCGCCCGTAGAAAAATTGAAGGTCTTTTGGTTTGCCTGTATATTTACAAATAATATATGGTGAATTTTCTCGCCAATTGGCTTGTACCGACGTTACAGTTCCACGTTATGATAATTTCGTATCTCGCCAATTGGCTTGTGCCCATGTTACGGTTCCACGTTATGATACTTTCGGAATTTATGATAGTTTTTTTCTTAAAATTGGAATAAAAAAAGAACCACATCGAATTTTCGAAAAATCGCTTCGAAGTGCACACCCCCATACTACATACTAACTTTGTGCCCAATTTCATGAAAATCGGCCGAACGGTTTAGGCGCTATGCGCGTCACAGACATCCAAACATCCTACAGACATCCAGACATCCTCCGGACAGAGAGACTTTCAGCTTTATTATTAGTAAAGAAGAAAAGAAAAGAAGAAAGTTAAAGAAGTAAAGAAAAGAAAGATAATTTTCAGAACAAATTCTTTCCCATTTTATTAAATTTCTGTGAAAAATGGGCTTAAAATTGGAATAGAAAAAGAACAAAATCGAATTTTCAAAAAATCGCTTCGAGGTGCACACCCCCATGCTACATACTAACTTTGTGCCAAATTTCATGAAAATCGGCCGAACGGTTTAGGCGCTATGCGCGTCACAGACATCCTACAGACATCCTACACACATCCTCCAGACATCCAGACATCCTCCGGACAGAGAGACTTTCTGCTTTATTATTAGTAAAGAAGATACCAAGTAGATTACTTTAAGTTACAAAAAACATATCTATGCCTACATCCTGGACCCAATCTACGTAGGAGCGCACGAGGGTTCAGCCCCAGTGCTTCTTTCATTTCTTATTGGGAATTTGTGCTATATGAATGTAGTATTGAGGATGCGACATCGATTTCGATGTTTTTGCTAAAACATAATTGTTAATTTAACATTTTTTCTAATTTAGCTTTCATGAATTTCATTCGTCACGAGTGGTAAAAACATTGCACCCCGGATCCGCCGCACCGTTTTCTTGAGTGGTAAAATGCAATTGATTTGCTATCTATTTGTGGTGCGACATCGATGCCGATATTTTCGAAACATCGATGTTTTCACTATCGATGTTTTCTTCATCGATGTTTTCATCATCGATATTTGAGGGTCAATGTCTTTTCTAACATCGATGTTTTCATCATTAATGTTTGAGGGTCGATGCCATTTCTAACATCTATGTTTTGCATTCGATGTGTTTTCGGTGTCGATGTTTTATATTTGAACCAAAAATATCCTTAAAAAATAAGAATGTGTTTACAGTTTACAGTTATGATGAAGGTATATACGCGGCTTTGCCCGTAGCAGAAAAGTAAAAGGTCATTTGGTTCGCCTGTATATTCAAATAATAGATGGTGAATTTCTCGCCAATATGCTATGTTAATTTGCTCGTCTATGTTATGGTAATTCGCTCGTCCATGTTATGATAATTTTCTCGGTAAAATGTTCTTAAAATTGGAATAGAAAAAGAACAAAATAAAATTTTCAAAAAATCGCTTCGAGGTGCACACTCCCATGCTACAAAATAATTTTGTGCCAAATTTCATGAAAATCAGCCGAACGGTCAAGGAAATTTGCGTGTCACAGAGACCCAGCAGACAGAGATACTTTCAGCTTTCTTATTAGTAAAGATTAGTTAATGGAAAATATATCACACCGGAAGTAGATTTTTCTGTTGTTAGTTGCCGTTTAAACAAACATATGTTGCAGAAAGTTAAAAATCTTTTTTCCAGCACACTGTTTCAAAGAATATTGAATGTTTCTAAAATTTTCCCCAAATACAAACATAAGTGTTTTTATTAGTTTTTCTCTAAGATGTATATGAACTTATTATTATTGTTCATCACTCTCAATAAGTCGTTAATTTAAAAAAACTAATTTCAATTTAAATCTGTTCTTAGTATGTATTTTAAGTTGAAATAAATACATATTCTAATCTTTGAATATAATTCGAGTTTGATACATAATTTGTACAATTCTTCTATGTAATCCCGTTGGAAGTAAGTATTTTAGAACAATTTTTTATGATGAATTACGTTTCTTTTTCCTCTTCTTGACTTTCTTTTTTTTTTTATTTTGTGCGTGCATATTGTCAACTTTGAAAAAATTTACAAATTTTTCTAATTGTTTCGCGTTAATTCATTAAATAACTTACTTTCAGTTTTTGTACTATGCAGTTTGAATCTACGTAATCATTCTTATAAATTAGTTTTTACGCTTCATTTTTTTGTAATGTATAAGTTATTTTTCATTACAAAAAAAAAAAAAAAATGAAAATTTTAGAAAAGTAACTTATAGCTACATTTTAAATGTATAAGATATTTTTCTCTTTACATTATTTAATTTGGAATGTTAATAGTCAATTATTATTATTATTAACTTTTCTTTGACAGTTCTAAAATTTTCTAAATCAATAAATTGATTACTGTTAATTTAGTTTTAGCAGTAAAACAATTCTTTTAAACATACAATAAAAAGCTCGATGCTTCAGAACATCGATGTTCTTGGAACGATGTATCGATACCAACGATTTTTTTAATTTTGGACATCGATGTTTTGAAAAATCGAAGTTTTTTATCGATATCCCACCAATAGTAAGTATCTGCGTTTGTGTTTCAATCTTAAATAAATAAATTTATATTATAATAGTCAGAAAAATCAAAACAATTAAATTATCGGGTAATAAGAAGGTTCTCGAAAGGGGAGGGGGGGGAGTATCAATAGAAACAGCTACTGCGACCGGAAATCTACTCTAATATCAGGAGGGGGTAAAAAAATATATTGAGCATCAAACTATTATTGCTTTACACATTATGAATTGAACAGTTGTTTTTACAACTTATTTATCATAAAAACACTTAGTTTTTATTTCTGAAAAGAAAATTGTGACATTCATAATTAATTATCATCTTTGTTCACTTATTTCTTAAATAAAGTTTTTATTTTAAAGTACTGAATGGCATTAAAAATTCGTGTAACCCACAACTTATTGACACTTAAAATTCGAAAAATTCCCTACATTTAACATGAAATGAAAACTAAATTTTTATGGGTATTCAATTGAGTTTGACTGACTTAAAGAGAAGATTTTTTCACATTGATACATTTTTTAAATCATATGAAACCTACACGTTACCTATTAGTAGTGTTCGGTCAATCTAATCCGGTCATTAAAAAAATTACGAGTGATATTACATTACAGTACAATACTAACTCATACATCCATGTATTAAGATCATTTAACAAAAATTGATTGCAAAAATTTTACTTATAGAACTTTTTCCTCACATTTTTTTATTTGTTATGTTTTATTTTGATTTCCAAAGAGGAAAGACGAAGGATAGAGGGTGTATTTAAAAAAAAGATAAAATAAAAAAATAACGCAGTTTTCACTTGTTTGTCCAGAGAATCAGATTTTCAGGGATTGATAGGATGGATTCTGGTACCTCCGAAGAAAGCATATTATACCAATGAAGGATTAGTTAGCATCCTACCACTAATTATTCGACCACTAATAAGTTCTTTAATTTATCAATGAATGGTTTTGCTTCTAAGGACTGAGTAGTTTTGTAGTTTTTGAGACGGTGGATCGAAAACTGGAAAAAAAAAAAAAAAAACGCACCAAGATGGCGACCCACGTTTCCCCTTCGTTCCAGCTATATTTTGACTGGCAATTCTGCAGAAATATATTCTTCTAATCATAATTATCTACAAAAAAATCGTTTTTTGTTCGAAAAACCGTTAGGGTTGGTAAACTTCCGTGGGATACTGAACTATAAAAACATAATTTCAAATCCAAGCATCTTTGTGAATGAGGCTTTTATTTTCAGTTCATTGGTTCTCAGTAGCGTAACTAGGGGTTAGCTGGAGTGGCTCTCGCCAGGGGCGCAGCAGCCAGGGGGGCGGCAATTCGACTGATTATTATTTTTTTCTTTTTTTTAATCATAGGATTTGAAAAATTATTTAAAAAAAAAACTCTTAAGAAAAAGAGCTAGAGGGGATATATATATATATATATATATATATATATATATATATATATATATATATATATATATATATATATATATATATAGATACATATATATATATATACACACACACACACACACATAACATCTGCTGAGAAGGAACATTGGGCATCATTAAAAAAATGTTTAAAAAGAAAGTAAGAAAAAGAATTACAATGCTGCCTCATATTTGTCAAATTAATTAACCAAAATGTTCCACAAAAAAAAAAAACAAATTTTTCTTTGGAGGTCACAATGACCTCCGGCGACTTCTCATGTGTGTGACCCTGGGGGGGGGGGCGCAATTTCTTTAGTTCACCAGGGGCGCTAGACCCCATAGTTACGCTACTGTTGGTTCTATTGGTTTTTATGGCGCAAAAGCCTTAATAGGCTGAACTGCGCTTCACTCTTGAAGTGCGTAGTCGGTGGAAATAGATCCGATCATTAAGATAGATTCTTATCGAAAGTTTTTGCGTGACCCAGGTTTACCGGATGAATAAATTGTAACAACACTCAAAAGCATTTAACACATTCCTTGCATCTCTGTGTGCAGGTTATGTTATGTAATTTAGGGAATACTTGTTTAACATTGCTTTGATTTTCATTTTTAGCTCCCTGGTATTCACTATTTGGAATTTTTCCTATATATGGCTCACATATCTCTGTATCCTCTTTGTTTTTATCATTTACTAACAATCATACATAGTGGAAAAACAGTGTTATTGAAACAAAATAAGAAAGAAAAAGAAAAAAAGAGAAGAGAAAGAAATGGGGGGGAGGGATCATTTTTCATTTTTTTCTGACAAATTAAAGTTTTCTTATACAAGGACAGGTTTTGTAGTTTTTTCTTAGTTTCCTTTTTGATTTTTTTTTTCTATTCGAATGTCGATGTTCTGTAGCTTAACGTTTCTAAAAGTTATCATTTTGCTTTAATTTCAGACTATTTTTTCAGATTTTATACACTAAATTTCATACGTAAAGAACTCTAACAAATCGGAGCACTTCAAAAGTTATACCATAATACACACAGCAATTATCAGAAAAAAAGTTAATTACCTATGCAGAAAGACACATGCATATTTGCAATATTGAATACATCATGCAGTCGAAAAATTTGCGGGGCAAAGTGAAATTGTGAAATCTTTACTCTGCTTTTAGCGCCACCAATCTAGAGACATTTTAAGTATGTAGGAACGCATTGTAGTCTATTCCAGTCAAAAATAAATTCCCTCTGAAAATCAAAGAATATGATAATTCAAGCAATTGTCAAAAATGGATACTCATATTCTAATATTTTTTGTCAGTCAAAAATGATTTTCTTTTTTTTATTAAATAATATTAATATTGTTCTTAACATTTTAAATATTAATTAAGATCTACTAATATTCAGTGCAGTATTTATTTGTTTAATATTAAGCTCATTTGTATTTAAAATGCTTTGTAGAGTTAGTCAAGTGCATGCGGGGCAAAGTGAAATCGTTCATTTAATTTACGTATTCAAGATTTTATCAAATCACTTACGTATTCCTTTATTATTTATGTCATTTAAATTACTTCATTTTATTACTAGCAAAAATACCCGGCGTTGCCTGGGTCAGTAATAATTATTAGAAAAAATCGTTACTTGCTTTTGTTTTTTGTTTTAAGTAAAAAAATTTAAAACACATCTTTTTGACGTGATTAAAAATTGAGTTTCTTCCTTACCCATAAAACTAAAATAGCAATAAGTATAAAGAACAAAGTAGTATTGATTTAGAAACGAAAGCACTATATTTAAGCATATACAAATTTAAAAAACATGAAATTAATCTTCTCATGTTTAAAAAGATTAATCTGTTGATACTTTTTTTTAACATGGAGTCTAAAACCTTCTCTGTATGGCTAATTAAGTACGAAGTGATTAAAAAAAAGTAGCTGCGCTCGTAATCCCCTTATACTTGCTTTAGTTATTTCGGGAAATTTCAATCATTGTGGCTCTTGGTGCGATTTTACCGAATTTGCAAAAGTCGTTTCGGGGTACCTTCGATGATGCTCCCCCATTCTTTCCTTACTTTGTAAAACGATATGATATTAATTTTCGTTACAGAGATATCGTCGCCAGATGCTGAGATATTTTTGGTCACCATAAAATGGCGCTAAACAGTTTCATCCGAAATGTTACCAAAATAAGTAATAAAATTTGGTGATTGTTTGAAATTGTGCAAAAAGGAAAATTAATGGAAGTTTTTGTGCTGTTTATGGATTTGCCTAATTTAGTTGCTGGATTATTTAACACAGTAAAAAAAGTCTTTTGAAAATTCTTTGATTGGCGATATTTTGTTTAAATGGTGAAAGCTGAGAAACATTATGACGTAGTCTTCGGCTTCAAAAACAGCAACGTTGAAAAAACTGCCAAATGCATCAGCTACGGAAATCTTTCTGCAAAAATTTTGGCGATCTGCTGGTTATTTGGATAATGAGTAAGTGTTCAATTAGCATAAATAATAATAAAAACCATTAATTACATTAAAGTTCCGTTTAAATGGAAAATCATCAGCCAAATCATGTATTATTTGCCAATCTTGTGCAAAAATCTTACTTCAAGATTTGACTTGAGAAAAGCCTTGAACAATCACGAAAAGCAAAGAAAGTCAACAATGCAACAATTGTCGCTATCGACAGGGAGTTGAGATGATACACTAAATACTGTATTGAGTTGAGGAAAGCCTTCGAACATGGATCTAAAGAGCTCATAACTCGTTTTTTATTCTACTTAGAAATTTCGAACAGGTGCCATCTTCAGCAGAAAAATCAGAGCTTTCGATGGACATATAATGTAAATATGTGCAAGTATTTTTTCATCCCAATATTAGAGAATTTATACAAAAATTGTGTTTTATTGCCCCCCTAAGGGGGTTTTGCCCCCATAACGGGACGAAAACTACCCTATGTGTTATTCTGATGCATAAGCTATATTATTGTAAAGTTTCATCAAAATCCGTTCAGTAGTTTTTGCGTGAAAGAGTAACAAACATCCATACATCCATCCATACATCCATACATCCATACAGACAAACTTTCGCATATATAATATTAGTAAGATTCCCTTATTTCTTCATTCATTCGCTCATTTCCTAATTCATTCACTATTTTTTAAATTGATTTCTTGTTTCTCATTTATTAACTTATTTGTTTATTTATTTAATCCTTTATTGTTTAATTTCCTTTTATATTAATTCAATCTATTAATTACTCAAATAATTGATCAAAAAAATCTTTAATAATTGAATAAAAAATATGTCATTGAAAAATAATTTATATTTCACTTTGCCGCTTAAAAAAAAGTCAAAAATTTCCACATTTTTTTGGAGGAATAAATTTACGGCCAAAAATTAGAAATAATGCTTCAATGTAAGTTTCATGATAAAATATATTGTTCTTTCTTTATGTACGATAATTTTCAGAACAAATTTCCAATTTATCCATTTTGAAAAAATGAATTATTCAAATCATTTTACTTTGCCCCACATTCCCCTACTATATTTTTTCAAAAAATTAATAAATAAATAAATTAATGTCTAAACAAATAAGATATAAATTCAAAAAAAAAAGTTAATCCAACTTAGGTCAAGTTTGCTCCCGTTTGTGGAAACCATATTTATATTGCTTTAAAACTTAAATACATTTAAATAAAAGCATTGTTCAACAACAACCATGACAACAATGAATTTTTAAATAAAAGCTCACCTACGTTTTGGTATGAAATTAGTTTAAAACAATTATTCACGTTCTAATTACCTTGGAACATTGGAACAAATTTTATCTGATGCAGAAAAATCAGGGGTTTTTATTCTACTTTTTGCGAGTATTTTCTGGTCCTCATATTGGAGTATTCGCACAAAAATATTGATTAAAATTGAAATAAACTAATAGTTAATTAATAAACTTAATTATAGAATATTGCATTGTCATCGGGTCTGAGGCCGCATTCCAAATTTCAAAAGAACACGATCACAATAAGTGGGTGAAAGTTGAGCTGCAAGATTTTAATAAGATATATAAGGAGATAGTCAGCTAATAGTAGGAATTGAAAAAATGAAATCATTAATGGGTAGTACAAAAAAGCGTCTTTTTTTTATCGTCTGTAAACTTCAACAAAATATTGAAGTTTGACAAATATTTTTAAACCCTTCGTATCTGTGAGTTCAAAAATAGCCAAATTAGCCAATATTAGCCAACTCTGGCAACCGTGATGTGATCTTTACAATAGAATGTTATTTAATGGTATTTGTTGTCTAACTGTTGCCACAGTCAAGGGAGAAAATGTGAGTTGGACTGTAAATGGAGAGGATGATGGATAAGGTATGCCTCCGGTAAACTTCGGATTACGCATAGACATATTATTTTCCACTATGCAGTTGTTAGTTGACTTAATGATACATTAATTATGTTCCATTTGAATACTTGAATGAGTTGTTTTGGAGGAAGATAACAATTATTGAGTTCAAGAATCAATGACAATTATACAATGGTTTCGAAAACTTTTTTCGTTTCTAAATGCTTGATGGACTTCTATTTCCATTTATTGCATACTACTGCAACAATACAGCATACTGCATAGTTGGATCAAAGGGGAAAAAACCATAATGCTTATTTTAACGGAAGGTTTTTTTTTTTAATTTAATCTTTGCACTATTGAATAATCAGGTTTCAAAAGACAGCAGAAGGAAAATCGCACAAAATTGCGTATGCCGTAAGAACCTCATGGTTTTATGATTTATCATAAGGAAGATTCAATTTACTCTAAATAAACTTCTAATAAGTCTTTGGTTTTGCTCAAATTTTCTTAGCAAATAACAATGCGGAATGCCCTTCTGTGCCATGTTTCATTTTCTTCGGTACAAAGAACTTCTTTGTAAAAAGTATTAACTAATATTTGCTTAAACGAGAACTTTAGAATATCGGGAAAAGGGGTGTAGATAGAGATCGATTTTATACGTCTAAAAAAATACGTCAAAAAAACTTTTTTTGCTTGTTTGTTTCACGGTATTTTTAAGGTCTATATTCTGAGTCACTACATTATATTACTAGTGGTACCCGCACGGCTTTGCCCGCAGTAGAAAAATTAAAAGGTCATCCTTAAAATTAGAATATAAAAAGAACAAAATCGAATTCTCGAAAAATCGCTTCGAGGTGCATACCCCCATGCTACAAACTTTGTGCCAATTTTCATGAAAATCGGCCGAACGGTCTAGGCACTATGCGCGTCACAGAGATTCAGACATCCAAACAGATATCCAGACAGAGAGACTTTCAGCTTTATTATTAGTAAAGAACAAGTTTTCCTTTTTAAACCCACAAATTACAATCCAGTAATACAAAAAGTGGTGCAACATCGATGAAAAAACATCGTTATTTCAAAAACATTGATGTTTAAAAGTAAAACATCGATTGTATCAATACATCGACCAACAATCATCTATGTTTTGGTACACCGATGTTCTGAAACATCGAATCTTTTTAAGGTATATTCCATCACAATAAACTAAAAAATATTTTAATGCTAGAATTAAATTCACAGAAGTCCATTTATTAATTACAAAGATTTTTGAACAGTCAAAAAAAAAAAAAACTAATAATAATAATAATTTGTTATGTTCATTCTCAACTAAGTAATGAAAGGGGATAAATAATTTACACATTTAAAATTTAAAAAGAAGAAAAATTCAATGAAAATAAATTAGGATAATATCATAACATTCTTTAAATTTCCACCTGAATAATACAAAAACCAAAAGTAAGTAATTTAGTAATTAATGAAAATCAAATGGAGAAATTCATAAAGTTTTTCAAAGTTGATAATATACGTACACAAAAAAGAAAAAAGAAAAAGAAACTAAAGAAGAGAGAAGGAAATATGGTCCATAACAAATTATTGTTCTAGTGCAGTTACTTCCAGCGGAACTATATGGAAGAATTGCCCAAATTATGTTTAAGGTAAAATTACTTTCAAAGATTATAAATTTTTACAGTGACTTGAAATGCATACTGAGGAAATATTTAAAGTAAAATTATATATTTTTTAAATAAATGAATTATTGAGAAAGGGGGCAATAATAGGTTCATTTATATTATATTACAGGAAAACTGTAATGAAAAAAAATGATTTTTATATTTGGGGGGGGGGAGATTTATAAACACTCAATATTCTTTTTAACAGTGCGCTGGAAAAAGGATTGTTAACTTTTCTGCAATATGTCTACTTCTATAGACAACTAACAATAGAAAACTCTTTCCAATGTGATATATCTGGCAATCACTAATTAATAATAGAACTTTCATCATAACTGTAAGCATATATTTACATTTTTTTAATGTTTTTAATTTCCTTTTTTTTAAATTTTTGATCAATTTACTGAAATTTTTAATTTGCATGACACATTATACGTTATTCTGGGAAAATAATCTCTAAAAATATTTGAATAACATCTTAAATTATTTTTTCAAAGTAATGCTAAACAATGAAAGTGAGTTGAATAGAAAGAGTAGGTGTCAATTAGTCAAAAAATGAATACATGGTGCAAGAATTACAAAAATTAAAAAAAAATCAATACCCCCTTTATAAGTTGACCACCAAAGTACTGCAGCGCAAGTGGTCAACTTACAGAGGTTTCAAATACTTCATTTTCTTTAAAAGTGGTATTTTGTACTTTTCGAAAATTTATCATCCAGATATGGAATGAGTAAGAGGTCAGTTGCAGATGCTTGATCTCTAAAATTGTAATTCAGGAAGAGGATAAAACTATGAATGACGTTAATAGATTAAAACAAGCACCGATAAGAAAACTTATTATTCGAAAACAAAACATTCAAATAAGGAAAAGTGATATCGTGCAGATTTAAGCAAAGGATTTTCTTTTGAAACCTAAATGCTATGACTATTATTGTTGCTAAAAGTCTTTTGTAGCAACAAGGCAAAATTTAGCATACTACCTTGGATTTTTTATTCGAAAGATGCCTTGTATTAAGTGTCCCATTTTAACGAATTTCTTGTTGAATTTTTAAAACCAGAAATATTCCGCGTTCAATTTGCTATCTTAGAAGTGAATTTCCTGTTGTATTTTCCATTTCGAAAAGTCTCTATGCTTCTTGCGCTATAGAGAAAGCTTCTGAACAAAGTTTCGTGATGCGTTTTTTACTCATTTGTTAATTTTTTTAAGTTGCAAATGTTCCGGGATCAAAAAGCTTGAAAGTTTTGCTGTCGTAAGATTAAGATACAATAGACTATTGTTTATGTAGGACAGATACTCAAATGATTTTCCTGTTGAATTTTCCGTTTCACAGAAGCTTCAGATTAAATTCTTCATAGGAAATTTGCATTTATTCCACCTTAACAATATAAGACAATGAATTTTTATTTCATTTATATTTACTTTTTTTTTTAATCTAAAAATGAATTGGGACTAAACATTTTGAGAAGACTTATCAGACTACAATTGAAAAACAGTAAGGAATTGTTTTAGTGGTACATCATTCTATAATAGTTTTCAAAGCTTTGAAAACCTCGATAATACATTGTTTTAGTTTCATTTCTGTGACCTTTTGCAAACACAAGTCTCTCGGGGATGTGATTTTGTTTGACCCAAATTAGAGAATTAAGTCAGCAGAAATTCTTGTATCGCCCTTGGTTCTTTTATGGGAATGAAACTAGGCGTAACAGAACTGTTTTCGAGATGTCCAGTCTCTAGAATGTAAAAAACCTTTAAATAGGAATATGAATGTTTAAAGTCAAATCATGAATGTCAGATGAAGTTGTAGTAATTGTTTCAGAACAACTTAGAAAAAAAATCATTTGTGATGTACACTTTTACACTATTCATATTGGAAACTAAAAAAAAGAAAAGAAAAATAGTTTCTACTAGAAAAAGAAAAATAGTTCGAAAAAAGTAAAAAGTTCGCTGAAAAGAATCGAAAATGTTTTTTTTTTGAGCAATCACGATTGCTTATTGCTTGCATTTGACTGCTTTTGGCGTGCTATCATTTTATTTTCCCACCGCCACCCTCCGCACCATCACCGTCGACCGGCTCCTCACGATGCTGCTCCTATAGCGAAAGCCGTCCCCAGGTTGCGTCCATGTCCTACACACACTCGCAAACACACACAACTACACACACACACACATATACACACACACATACATCTACACACATACACACACGCATACATACAGACACCTACACATATACAGATAAACACATACACACACATACACACAACTTCCCACACATTCATGCCTGCACACAGAGACAAACACATATGCCTACACACACATACCCATAGCTCCCACCACACACATTCATACACACAACTACCCACACACTTATGCCAGCACACAGACACAAACACACATGCCTACACACACTTGCACATACCCCCTACACACAAACACACATACCCCACACACAAACACACACGCCTACATACACACACTAGTGATTGCGAAAAACATAGTTTGAATTCAAGATGTCAAAATTCAAATTAATTTTTTTTATTCCCTGTTCAATGCTGTTATTACTAAGCAAAGTTAACCATGAAAGTGGCAGTAAATAAAAACCCAAACTAAACTTAAATAGTAAACATGAATATGAATAAAGTGAAGGATACGGTAAATATTTTAAGAAGAAAATTTGTGCCAATGAATTTTCTCTGCGTATTTTGAAAGGAACTGTTGTAGTATTTTTTAACCTGATTTTTTTGTTCCGAAAGTCATTTTGATCAAGTTTAATTATTTTGGAAAAAACTTTATAGCAATTAACTCTTTTTTAAAGTAGGATTTTTCCACCTGACATTTTTCTTAGAAAAGTAAGGGAATATGTAAAATGGTAAAATATATTTCACCCAGTTGCAGCGTTATCCGTATGACAATATTTTAACCATATTATTGAACATGTAAGCGCATTCCAGTCAAAAAATAGTTTCGCCTTAAGATCGTGGTATGTTTTAACACAAGCCATTTACAAAACTTTCTACACATATTGCATCATTCTAAGGAACATCAAAAATAATTTTTGTATTTTAAACTGATTAAGCTCATGCTATTGACATTTCAAATAATGATTGGAATCTACTGACGCTCAGTACAATATTTTTTAAATTTATTATTGGGCATATTTTGTTTTAAATGCTTGGTACAATTTTAGTGCATGCGGGGGCACAGCAAATGTTATTTCATTTATTTATTTATTAGTTGACTAACACATTTATATTCATCCATTTATTCATTCACTTACTTATTCATTTATTCACTTATGTATTTATTCATTTACTTATTTTCTTATTCTTACGTTAATTTATTCACCTATTTATTTATTCATCGATTTATTAATTTAACGTTATTTATTTATTTATTTAATGTTTCATTCATTCATTCATTTATTTACTTATTCATTTAAATAAACATGTTTTTTATGATTAAATCAAATTAAATCAACATGAATTTGATAAAAAGAAATTTTATTAGTAGTGAAACATCAACAGAGCAAAAGTTGTCCTATTAAGTTAAAAAAAAAAAAACTATGAACGAAGAACCATTTTTTTTTTCGCTAAGAAATATTCTTGTTCCATCGTTGCCATTACATTTTTTAAAAAAAATTAAATTCAGTTTTTAAATAGAACACAATTTTAAAGATTAAATTGAATAAAAACGAGCAGGCAAAGGGTAAATAAACATAGTGTAAGAAGACAACTCCCCATGTGATTTTCAAACCCTGCTGTCAATTGTCAATATTATTATGTTCTTCTTTTTTCTTTTCTATGTTTTAAAACTTTGATGCTTCTAGCCGCGTGTTCCGTGTTTAGCTTTTCGCGCATGAATGAGAACTGGCCTGAGCCAGCGTAAAATTCTATTGTATTTCAAGTTTTGTATTCTTGGCAACTAATAAATTGTTAATAATGTAACGTGGGAGATAAAGAAGACAACAGCTACACGAAAAATCCCACGTTTTGAATTTAAAATCGAGCTTTGTGCATTCTTTTGCACATTCAAATTCCTTACCAGTAGGGTTCTCGCAAAACCGAGAACGTTTCTAGAATGTTACCCAAGCTTTCTAACAAAACGTATTCACTCTCTCGAAATTCAACCAGGATACGTTTTAAGCATTTAACTAAGAGATTGCGCTTTCTGTTGTTTCTTATTTAACTATGGAATCGGAAGTTTTTTGCCATAAAAAATATGTTAAAATAGGTATTTTTTAAAGCAATCAACGAATTGATTTTTACTCTTATTTGACCAAAGTTGGTGTTCCATTGATTTTCGAAACCGGGCTTCTGCGAGCATGACCGTCCACTTGACCCTGCAGGTGGTACTCCTCTGGTCCTGGGTTTCCACCAGCGGCGCTCTCCACCGGAATCCGCTCCTCCCGGGCGGCGGTTTCTATGGGTCAGCGCTGCATTTATGCTGAAATAATATGCGAAAAATTATTTCTAGCATGTCCAGAAGCAGCTTTACACTCTTGCTCCTGTATCCTATATTTAACGAGCAAGCTAAAATAATTTTTCACATTCTATCTAAGCATTAATGCAAAGCTGACCCATTCCTTCCAACTCTCCCTCAATTTTAACGGAGATTTCTTTAAAGAGTAAATCAGAATTGATTATATTTTCGACACAGATGACATTTTTTGGAGAAACAGTGCCATTACCCTGACGGGAATACCTCCTCCAGCAAATTTTACACTTGGGTAGTTGATTTGGGGAAAAAAAAAAAAAGAGATCCGTATCCGTATCCGCGGATCTACTTTTTTAACGATCCGGCACATCACCAGTCCTAACGCAATTCGTGATTGCGAAAAACATAATTTGAATTCAAATTAATTTTTCTGTTCTGTATAATTTTATTTTATTTATTTTTATTTATGAAAGAAAAGAAAAATTTATTTAATTTGCACAACATATTTATTCACGGAAAACATTTTAAAAACCTAACCTATAATGCAAGTACACCGGCGTTGTTTTATGGACACCACTGGCCTTAACAAAAAGAAAACGGAAATGTTATTTTTTTTATATTTTTTATTATTTTTTTTTTTTTAAATTTCTGATGGCATACATTATTTATCATTTTATAGATACTAAGAGTCTGTATTTTTTTTTATCATTATTATTATTTTATTTTTATTTTTTACTTTCTTTCCAGTTCCTCTTTGATTCCAAGGACGTGATGTCATTGCTATCCTGCTTGTGATTATGACTAGTTCCAGATTCAGTCTTTTGGTGTTTAAGACAAAAACAAACACTTTTAGAGACGTAATGGGTATTATAATTCCACATCGCTGTTGAACTGACGTGAAGCAAATATGACAAAAAATGGGATGCTGAACCTACTCAGCACAATCATGTTATTGTTGGAAAATCCTTCGAACGATATTGTGTTTAGATCGACGATTGTGATGGAAAATGTAATAATGACGCACACGAGCATATTTTTTTTAATGAAAAAATAGAGTTAAAGCGAAACTAAGAAACAAAATACCCCCTGATTGAGCTGAATGTCAAGGACTAAGAAAATATGCAGCTTAAACTAATCTTTCAATTATAAAACAGAAGAAATGAAAAAATTAGGATTCTAAATTTTCATTATCTACTTCATTTAATTAGTTTTTTTTCGTGAAATTTTAACTGAAGTGAAATGAACGAGGTAATGCAATTTGGCGTTAAATATTTCAAATCTTCTATTTATCCTCAAATTAGAGTAATACAGTTTAGTCATTCGACTCAATTATTTTATTCGTCGTAAAAAAGAGGCTGTAGAAATTTACTGTGACCAGAAAGTTCGACCATCCAATTGGTGGTTGATACAGAGATTTCAGCCTACCGTCGTTGCTGTAAAATTAATCGATTCTGAAGTCTTTTTTTTCCCTTCAAAATTTGAATAAACTAGACATCTGTATTTCAACCCAACTTCGATGTGAGAAAAAAGTTAACTTTTTACTGCAGAATGTGCTGTTATATTTGCGATTTCTGAATAAAATTGGGTGTAAAGTTGCATTGAGTTGCAAAATTTTTTGCCAAAATGTGAAAAAGAAAATAAATTTAAATTATTAATGCTGAATAAACTGATTTGTAGAAAAAAAAATGAAAAAGGATCATCGTCAAGATTCAGAAAGAGATTTTTTTTTTTTTTTTTTAATATTTTTAATATTCCTTTAAATACTCTAAAGGATTTATACCCCGCATCTCATCTATAAAAGTTCTGCAACATTCAAAATGTTCAACTGAAGATTGACTCAGAGCTATTAAATTTAATCTTTCCAGTGTCTAGCAAAGAACCATATCAAGCAACAAGAGAAATTCGGATCCAAAAGCAAAAAGAAATTGCAACCTATATTGATCACAATCACTTTTACAATGATACGGTTAAATTTCCTTAAAATGAAGCAATCAAATGCGCAAAAATGAAAAGGGGTAAGAAAATTCAACTCGCTGCTCGTTGACGTATATTTCGCAACGGGAAAAAGACAAGAATTATACGCCATGTGAATCCAAAGAAAATAAAAACTGATTGTGCTCTAACATGGGTACGTACTCTTTTCATGTGAAACATCTTTTACCAAATTTATATGTGATCTTTACATTAGCTTACATAAATATCAACTTTTCAACTCATCTACACGAATAGAATACCATCAAATAGTAACCCTAAGGGTATTAATAATCCCAGGTACTCTTTTCCTGAAATTTTGAAAGCATGATGGCCAATAAAGCAACAAAGGGCATTAAGTTTTATGAAACAGCCTAAGCAGTAAAAAAATAGAGCCAACACTGCTCCTTATATTTTAGTTTCCAGGTGTGTTTATATTTTTTATAGTGAAATTAATTTTCATGATTTCGTACTACCTCTATTGTACATGATATAGCCAATTACTGTATATTTTCATGATGACATTTTATAGATAACTTCTGCTCTGTTAAAATTTTAAAATTATCGTGCTTCAATCATTCTTTGTATTTTTGACGACTTTTCTGTGTGGCGAGAGTAATAGTCCAAGATAATACTATGTAGTTTCAGAGAAAATGTACCTAGTAGTTGAAGAAAATAAGGTGTGCTAAATTAAGTTTAGCTACCAGTGTGCAGGTAATCTCTGTTTCAATGAGACGGCATCTGCATCCAGCTCGGTTCCGAACTGTTCCAGAGTAACGAGCCCATGATCTGGATGTCGTAATCGGGCTGTTGGTGTTTGCTTACAACTGAAGAAAAGTCATTCGTTCGTAAGGGTGAAGAAATAAATTTTGGTAATCAGTCTTGGGATTTTTCCAGCAGTCATGTGACTCAGAATGCTACACTCAGGAACAATGGTTTTCCATTCAATTAGCGCCTTACGTAAATACCTCATCGGTTTGTGTCCTTTGTTACGTCTCATATGAAAGTGGAGGAATTGAAAGATATGAGTACGATTGAGTATGATCATAATTGCGAATGTTTTGATAATTGTGAATCTTTTGAATGAAATCGATCTCAAATTTAGACTTTTCGTTTGAACTTTCCTTCTATGACTTTCGTGCAACTGAATTTACGATTTTTTTTTTCTTCCAGTGAAGACGAACTAAAATGAAATGCAAAGGAATGAAGAGAAACTTTTTCAATGGATATAACGGGGTTCGAAATTTGACTTAAATTTGGCTACTGAGCATTGATTATTAAATTATCTCTGAAAGGTTTGAATGCTTTAAAAACTGGCAAAATGTATTGCTGTCTTCTAAGAGTAGTAAAATAAATATGATATGATTTGACTTGTCAGGAACAGTTGATACTTGCGCATATAAACTGAATCATAAAACTGCTAATAGATGGCAGCACGATCGTTCCTTTAATGCATGACATGTTTTCTCTTCTTCTAAGAATATTTTAAAGCTTTTGTTTTACGTATCAATCCCTTTTAATACACAAGTAAATTTCAAAACTAAAATCGAGCTATATATAGGAAAAGATGAAAGATATAAATCATTGATTTTTAAAACTATCAATCTCCAATCTGGAATATCAGAATGAAATCGACCGAACCATTGAAGCGCAAACATTTAAAGTATCCGAATACAAGTAAAGTTTTAGCTTATTTTTCAGTAAAGGTTTTGCATTAAGCACACAATATATTTAGTTCAATATGTATTTCATAAGTCAATATTATTTCTGTATTGGGAGTGGATATTTTTATCTTGCATGTGCATGCTTTTTGAGCTCGATTTGGTTATTTTAATGACCTTTCAATTTGTGGAGAAAAAAATAATTTTTGATTTTTGATTTTTCAAATGATATTTAATTTTCAAACCGAGTTTGGTTTTGGTTTGTTATTCGCTTTAATTTTTGAAAGGAATCCATATTCATGTAGTTTTCAGAATATGGTTGTGCTGCCATCTATTGTAAAACCATGGTACTTTACCTATTCTTTATTATTAATCGCATTAAGCAACGAATTTAATTAAAAATTTGAACAAAGAAGAAATTATTGTGAAGTACAATCAAATAAATATAATTTGTTTTATCCCTTGTAATATTACCAAAAAATTAAATGCTTCGTATCCTACGTTTGTGCAATATTTGTCTGAGAATGGAAAAATTGTCTTCATCTTTCTGCATCTCATTCCGACACATTCGTTTTTTTTCCTTCTCATTTTCAGGAATGTATTGTTCTTTGTAGATCTTATTGTTTCATTGTTACAATCATTGTTTGTATATTTATAATAAACACTTGTCTCCATGATTTACACTCGTAAGTTTTTGATATTGCACTTGATGACATATTGGATTATTATAATTGATAAGAGCTGACAGCTGATGTAGCAATGAAAATAAATAAATAAATAAATAATAAAATTTCAGGAAGACATTCCTGATTTAAACTTCTGAAACTACAGATGTTTTCTGTATATTTAACCAGGAGTTTAATTAAGGGTTTGGTTTTTACAGTTCAAACCCCCTCCGAAGATTTTTCAAAGCTGTTCCAAAAAATACTCTTTCTTATGCAGTTCAGGGTGCGCCAAAAAAACTCGGACAAAGTTTGCATCATTGAATGGAAGTAAACTATTTTATTTTTAATTGATGTCTTTATTTATTTTTGTCTCTCACTTTATTATAAAATAATTTACAATATATATCTCCTAGTTTACGTATTGTTTTCGGCTTTCTTACAATTTTAAGCAAAAGACATGCTATTTTAAATTTGTTTTACCAAGGAGTACGACAGTTCGTTTGCTTGTTGTGCCTCGAAAAATAGTATTTGGATGCAGTATGATGCCATTTCTAATGGCTTGGAAATGATAGCCGACGTCCAGGAAGTGTACAAAAATGAACAGTGAACATTTCCGTTAACAGAAGCTTTACGAGTTCCAAAAAGTGCAGCCTTTTTCTAAAGAAAACAAATTTGTATGACTCCAAAGATGCCAGAAACGTTTGAAGAGGGCCGCAAGTCCGCGCTGGAAGAGATACCTTTCACTGATTTTACCGTTCAACCAATTCAACCCTCAAAACGATCGGATTCGGTCTATAGACACTCCAACCACCTTAGAAAATATTGAACATCGCCAAAATCTGAAGTCAGGCTTGTTGGTCTGTGATGGAATCAGCACAAGCGACAAAAAATCTCTGGTCTTTTGTGGATGAGGGCCATAAAATGAATCAAAAAGTGTACCAGAAGGCCATTTTAGGAGCCGTCGTCTAAGAGCACTTCATAAGAATGTAGACTGAACATTTCAATTAGACTCGACACCAGGTCATATGGCCAAAAAGACAAAAGTGGTGCAAGGCACATTGTTTTTGACATGATATCATCTGTAGAATGAACGCTCTACTCTACTCGCTAGACCTCAATCCCATTTGTTACACTGTATGGTCTATTTTAGAGTCAAAGTTCTACTCTAAGCTATACAAAAGTTTGGAATATCTAAATCAATTTCTTTAGAGGGAATAGGATTGATTAAAGGCAAAAGACTTGCGGCCTTTGGCTTAAAATTTCAATAAGCAGTTGCACCTCTGTATCACTGCAAAAGGCGACCAGTTGAAACTAGTTAAATTTAGTGATTGGTAAGGGTCTACTCATATTATTCTTCTTTGTGTTACCTTAATTAATTTATTTTTGAAAAGGTAACATGGAAAATTGCTTGTCCGGGTGTTTTCGCCGCATCCTGTTTTTTTTTTTTTTTCAGTTTTATTTGAAAGTTGAAATTATTTTATTGAAGAATTGTACAAACTCGGTGATTTATTTGTGCTATTTATTCTTACTATAGTTAAAACAGCGAATATCATTTCTTACTAATTAATACAGAGTTTTCCCTCAGATTTTGAATATCGGTGGTAACAAAAACATCAAAATTCTTAAAATTTGAGTCAAAAAAATATGGATTTAAGAAGTGTTATTTTTAATGCGTGCTTATACAGAGCGATTACATACATTTATTATTTTGGTTGAGTTATTGAAAAGACGCCTATTATTTAATAGGGGTGAAGTTATGCATCAGCTTTTTCTTCTTCATTTTATAGATAGTCATCTTTTTAGTCTGCTCATGTTAATGCCTTTAAAACAGCGCCCTTACATTTAAATAACTTATTGTAACCAAATCAATAGAATATACGAATGAGATCAAATTTTATTGATCACATAGAATTCACAATATTTTGTAAAACCCTCCCCGAAATAAAATCTGGCTACGACCCTGTATTTAACTCACCAAGAAAAAGGACTAGTTTTCATATATCACTTCTAGAGTAATACAAATCGGTAGTGTCGAAAGACGGTGATACTACGCGCATAATTAATAGAAATGAAATAATATCCAAGATCACTGGAAGCTTTTGGTGTACCAATAGCTTCTCAAATAATAATAAGTAGAGACCGGATTATATACAAATGTACATGCAATTGCATATTTTTGTTTATTTTGACTTTAATTCATATACCTACTAACATGAAAACCTTAAGATTTCAAAATTATTGCATATTGCAAAGTTTTTATCACTCAAATATTATTATTTTTTCATTTAAAAAAGATTTTAAAAACTATTTTGTTCTTCATAAAGAACGAAAAATTAGGTAACCTGTGGATTTTTCTCCGGTCGCGCAATTTTTTGTACATACTGTTAATACTCATACTATTTTTAGCAATTATTACTATTATTATCGCAAATAATGAGAATTTATCGCAAAAAAAAATAAATAAATAAAAAATGCAAGAACCGAAAGGCCCACAGGTGACTCGTATGGAGGAGTGGGGGCGAGGGGGCAACTGGTACGTCACTTTTAAAGTAAAGGGGCATTGCCCCTCTACTTTTTAAGTTCAAAAACTAACGATTGATCAAAAAATGATAAAATTGATCGATTCACGGTCAGTAACGTTAGATCACGTGGGAATGTCAACTGACCAATGGCTAGTCTACCAGGCAACGTTTAGACACGTTACAGTACCGGTCAGTAACGTTAGACCACGTGGGAATGTCAACTGACCAATGGCTAGTCTACCCCTGCCCTCGCAATTTTTGAGTTTGTGTCCCTAATCTTTTAGAGATAAATTTATCAAGCATAGCATTAAAAATTCACAAAAAAAAGGGGGTCAGCTGTAGGTGTACCGCCCACCTAACCCGCTCCACTTTTCCGCACCGTCTTTGACCCCTTCCCCCTTTTTTTTGGTGCACCAGCCGCCTATGGAAAGCCCAGTCGTGTTTTAATTCAGATGTGAAAACTTTTATTTGCGTGAATAAAAATTTTTTAGTCCATATCGTTTGAGTTTCAAGCGCATATTTGCAGGCTCATTTTTTATGATTGTATTGTGCATATAATCCGGGCTCTAAAAAAAGAAAAAGATAAATTTTATAAATGAATAAATAAATAAGAAAAGTACACTGTCAATAAGAATAGAAAATAGTTTAATAAATCAATAATGTTTTTAAAAAATCGACAATATTGGGCACAAAAAATACCTTCATGCAAAAATTTTTCAGTATTATAAAATTTTTAATGAAACACATTTAAAAAAATAATATTCATTTAAAAAACTTTTTAAGGTGTAGTTCTGTAAGTGAGCGATGAGATTTTACCGAAAATCCAGCCTTTTTTTTTTTTTTTTTTAATTGTGGTCCCCGTTTTCTTTAGACTTTTAGCTTTTCGTGCCAAAGTGCCCTGTTTAGGCTAAATTTGCTAAAAAAAATTTATCACACCTGATGCATGAAATTTCTGATGCTTGAATACATTTATTTTGGCTGTTAGTACAATCAATTATTTTTGTGAGTTTGAGCTTATTACATTTTGTGTACCACGCATGTAAACTCGTGAAAAAGCGCGGTGGGAATTTTTTTTAAGTAGTCATAAAATCTGAACAAAAATAATTCAAAGGTTGGTACTTCGTGATTCTATTGTCAAATAACTTGTTTTTAATGGGTTACAGTTACAGAGCTTAAATATCTTTTTTCTAAAAGATATTGTCATCCAAAGTGTCTATTATAATTGTTCAAATGGAAATTAACCAATTTCCAATGCGCTGTAGCTCAAGTTTGCTACCTAATATCTCCTTTTCGTTAATACTATTAGAAATAACAGATTTTGTCCTACCAAAATAAGTGTTTATTTATTTATTTATTTATTTATTTTTCTTTGGTTATACTCTCAGAGAAAGATGAAAAAATTGCTCGAAATTCTGTCTGTCGTAACGAATTTCCATCTTTAAAAACAGGTTGCGGAAAATTTTATCACACTGGACGCCTGAAATTTTAGGGGCATAGAGTACTTTTGGTTGTCAATACGTTCTAGTATTTTTATGAATTTGAGTTCATTAACTTTTGTGTAGCACGCATGCAAAGTCGCAAGAAAAACGCAGTGGTGCATTTTTCTTTATCTTAGAATGTCATAAATTCTGAACAAAAAGGATTCAGAAGCTCGTACTTTGTAATTCCATTGTCAACACACATTATTTAATGGGTTACAGTTTCAGAGCGTAAATATTGATTCTCTAAAAGATATCATCATCCTAAAGTGGCTATCAAAATCGTTCAAATAGAAAATAGCCTATTTTCAATGCGCTGTAGCTCAAGTTTGTCATCGTGCATCCTCTTTTTAACCGACTTCAAAAAGGAGGCGGTTATCAGTTCATACCGTATGTATGTTTTTTTTTTTTGTTTGTCCACTCACAGCGTCTCACCTAGTGAACCGATTTTGATGATTCTTTCTTTAATGGATAGGGGATGGCTCAACTTAGGTCCCATTACTTTGTTTGACCATATTTGTCCTTTAGAAAAAAAGTTATGGGCAAAAAACCATAAATTTCATGCAATTTCTCTATTAAATGATTAAATATTGTAACGAAGTTCGCGCTTACCTTCCGTGGATAACGGTGGCTCAGTAGTAGAATTCTCGTCTTCCACGCGAGCAACCTGGGTTCAAATCCCGACTAAGACAAAGTGAATTTTACTAAGATTTCGTTTCAACTGTTTCTCGTATTTTCTCGAATGTTCCATTGATTTCTGTATCTTTCCGATTCTGGAAAATTCCGGCATTTTCTCAAGTGGTAAAGATACATTTTTAGTGTCAATCGCTTAAAGTTTAAGATGTGCTTATAGTTTTTTTTTTTTTTTTTTTTTTAGTATGTAGCATTTTTAGGAAAAAAAAAAGTAAAGTTTCATGGTGGTAACTTCTTACTTTTACAGAAATATATACATTTACACAAAAAAGGATGAAAAAAAAAAATTTTGGAAAAAAATAGAACCGACTTCAAAATTGCTCTAAAAAGGGAAAAATAATTTTATTCTTTAAACACCATCGATAATACTTTTAAACATAATTTTTGTAGTTGGCGCAAAAACGATAGAACAGATCATTCACCGCCATAATTCAACTACAACTATAAATTTTACCAGGCCTAGTTCCTTTACTACCACATACATTATGCATTGATAACAGCATCTTTGAGTAACGATATAAATGTTTCGTTTCTAACTTTGGATGATTTTCTGAAAAAAATATGAACGAAGCATGGTTACACTGGATTTTACTTTTTGTTTTTGCGCCAACTTCAAAAATTATGTTTAAAAGTATTATCGATGGTGTTTAAAGAATAAAATTATTTTTCCCTTTTTAGAGCAATTTTGAAGTCGGTTCTATTTTTTTCCAAAATTTTTTTCGTTGGTACCATTTGAAAGAAAACATTTTTTCCTACAAAAATAGTTTTTCTTTCCGATGGTGTTCTTTGAAATAAGCATGAAAAAAAATGAGTTTCAAACACTATCTGTCTTTCACTATAAAAATCTTGCTCTGCAATGAATAAAGGATGGTGGCCATAGTCAGAAATAGTTTTTGTTTCTCTTTTACAAAAGTGTTTTTAAAAACTAAATATGATAAAAACGTAACAATATCTTGTTTTGAAAAGAGACTGATTCATCAGACAGAGCAAGATGTTTTGATGTTTCTCTCATATTTAATTTTCTAATTAACTTTTTGAAAGAAGGATAAAAAACTATTTCTGACTAGTAATAGCTGTAAAATTACTATGGTTGGATTCGTTGAGCAACCAGTAGCTTACCGGTTGGTTGATCACATGACAAATAATAACGTCAGCTCCAATGCTTTAACATACGCTGACGTCATTAGCTGTCACGTGATTTACCGGTCGCTACCGGTCAAGCTCGTCAAACGCAAGCTATAAACCAGTTTCCAGGATAATCACCATCCGTTATACATTGTAGAAAAACCTTTTCTGGTGAACGACAGGCAGTATTTCAAGCTAATTTTTTCCATCCTTATCCGAAACACCATCACGATAAACGACTTTATTTTAAGGGGAAAAAAAGCTGTTCTTTCTAGTGGTATTAACGAAAATAATATGCAAGATGACAAACTTAAACTACAGCGCTTTGAAAACAGGCTGTTTTCAACTTGAACGATTTTGCTAGCCACTTTGGCTGACAATATCTTTTAGAAATTAGACATTTTAGCGCGGCAACTGTAGCCCATTAAAAACCAGTATTTTGACAATAGAATCAAGAAATACCAACTTTTGAACTATTTTCGTTCCGAGTTTACATACGTGTCACAGAAATTCTAATAAGCTCTAACTCACAAAAATACTTGAATGTATTAACAGTCAAACGTAGTCCATGCTCCCAAAATTTCCGGCTTCCAGTGTGATAAAAGTTTTTTCAAACTTATCTTAAACATGGCACTTTGACACAAAAATTTGAGTCTCTACTTTGGATCACTTTTTTGGGAGTTCCTAGATCGTTAGGATTTAGACCTCGGAAGCTGGAAATTTGCATAGGTTAGTTTCAAAGGCATCTCTACACCTCTATAAAATGTCATCCAATTTGGAGATGGTCGAGTGGGGACGATTGAGAAAAATGGGTGAGTTGACGTGGAATGGCTCTATTAGTAAATATGGCAACCGTGACTGTTCTTTTGACCCTGAAATTATATTATGAAATTGTGTTGTTGTTGTTGTTGTTTTTAATCTCCCTTTGGTCTGACGAAGTCAGACCAAATCGATAAAGCCGTTGACCCTTATGAAATCTGACACTAGCAGTGGACTGTCGAATATGTCGTTCCAGTCCAATCCCAGGCAGCTCAATATATGCTGTGGTGATGCCTGGTCTTGTTGGCATTTAGGGCAGATGGGGAACCTCTTGGCGCTTCCAGAGAAAGTGAGACTTTTCAGATGTCCACT